>NC_073248.2:7412500-7462500 GCF_029281585.2 Gorilla gorilla gorilla
GGTAGTCAGCGACTCTGCAACTCATAGCCACCTATAAATAAAAATCAGCTCTTATAGAAATGACAAAATAAAAAAAAAAAGCAGTTCAAGATCAGCCTGGAGAACATGGTGAAACCCCATCTCTACTAAAAATGCAAAAATTAGCCAGATGTGGTGGTGGGCCCCTGTAATCCCGCGCTGAGGCAGGGGAATTGCTTGAACCTGGGAGGCGGAGGTTGCAGTGAGCAGAGATCGCGCCCCTGCGCTTCAGCCTGGGAGACAGAGTGAAACTCCATCTCCAAAACAATAATAAATAAATAAATAAATAAATAAATAAATAAATAAATGGCCGGGTGCGGTGGCTCACGCCTGTAATCCCAGCACTTTGGGAGACCGAGGCGGGCGGATCACGAGATCAGGAGATCAAGACCATCCTGGCTAACATGCTGAAACTCCATCTCTACTAAAAACACAAAAAATTAGCTGGGCTTGGGGGCAGGCGCCTGTAGTCCCAGCTGCTAGGGAGGCTGAGGCAGGAGAATGGCGTGAACCCGGGAGGCGGAGCTTGCAGTGAGCCCAGATCACACCACTGCACTCCAGCCGGGGTGACAGAGTGGGACTCTATCTCAAAATATATATCTATAAAATAAAATTTAAAAATGTGCCATGTACAGCATCCTCTATCCCAAGTACCCCATGCTCGAATGGTAACAGGGTAGGAATTCCCACTGTGAACATATTCTGCTTTCTTGGAGGTCCAGGTAGCAAGATAGGAGCTGAGGAAACGAACCCTGTCTGTTCAGTGACTCACACGTGCTTAATGACAAACAATTTTACCTTCTGCGTTCGCTTCTGCAGTTGTTGTAACAAAGGACAACGTTAAAACAACAGGAATTTATTCTCTCCCAGTCCTGGAGACCAGGAGTCTGAGATCAAGGGGTCTCAGGACCATGCTTCCTCTGGAGGCTCTAGGGGAGGGTCCTTCCTGCCTCTCCCAGCTCCTGGGGCCTCCAGGCATCCCTGGGCTTGTGGCCGCATCACTCCAGTCTCTGCCTCTGTCTCCATGTGGCCTTCTCCTCTGTGTCTGTGTCTCTTATAAGAATATTTTTCATTGGCTTTACAGCCAATACTACTAATTAAGGATGATCTCATGTTAATATTCTTCCTTATCTACATCTGCAAAGACCCTATTTTCAAATAAGGTCCCATTCACAGGTTCTGGAGATAAGGACATGGACGTGTCTTTTGGGAGCCACAGTTCAATCCGATACAATTGAGATTTATCCTCTCCCAGCCCTGGAGACCAGGAGTCTGAGAGTAAGGCATCTCAGGGCCATGCTCCCTCCAGAGGCTCTAGGGGAGGATCCTTCCTGCTTCTTCCAGCTCCTGGGGATAAGGACATGGACGTGTCTTTTGGGAGCCACAGTTCAATCCGATACAATTGAGATTTATCCTCTCCCAGCCCTGGAGACCAGGAGTCTGAGATCAAGGTGTCTCAGGGCTGCTCTCTCTCCCGAGGTTCTAAAGGAGGATCCTTCCTGCCTCTCCCAGCTCCTGGGGGCTCCAGGTGTCTCTGCGTTTGTGGCCGCATCACTCCAGTCTCTGCTTCTGTCTCCACGAGGCCGTCTCCTCTGTGTCTGTGTCTTCCCTGCTGTCTCTTAGAAGGACACCTGTCACTGGGTTTACGGACTGCCTGAATATACCAGGATGATCTCTGCATCTCAAGATCTTTCATCTGCAAAGACTTTGCCATATAAGACAGAATTCTCAAAAAAAAAAAAAATTAGCCAGGCATGGTGGCAGGTGACTGTAATCCCAGCTACTCAGGAGGCTGAGGCAGGAGAATTGCTTGAACCCAGGAGGCGGACGTTGCAGTGAGCCGAGATCACCTCATTGCATGCCAACCTGGGTGACAAGAGCAAGACTCTGTCTGAAAAAACAAAAACAAACAAAAATACAACTTACATTGTGTTTGTTTCTTTGAGTTTTGAATGGGGGGAGGGGGCAGCAGATGGAAATTTACTGATAGACTCACTCTCTGTAGATGACTGTTTTGTTCTTTGACAAATGAGAGCCCCTCCAGAGGAGCATACAGGAAAATCAGTTCATTCAAAACCTGAGGGTGGCTTTTGGAATCTTTTCTTGGCCATCCCCACATGAAAATTCAAATATGAGAATGAGGGACTGTGCCCAGCCTATGTGACGTTTGGGGAGTATTTTGTCGCACTGGCTGTCTCTCCTCTTTTTAGGGGGTACAAGCCTGGGCCACACCCAGAAAACTGGCCAAACGGAGTCCTGAGAAGAGATCCTACCATCAGAATGAAGGTTATGTTTGAGGGGAAGCCAGCTTACATTTGGGGCACAGCCCTACCCTAATTGGCATATCCCTTCTACATGGTTGAGTTAGTAGAAAATGGTGCCCTAAATATAAATTTACTTTGCTTCTCTGGGATGAAGGAGGGGGTGAGAAAGGTCTAGTTTCCAGTAGTTGGCCAAAAAAAAAAAAAAATGAGTTTGAAAAAATAAAATTGTTCTGGACTTAAAAGAGGGCAGAGGGATCATTGGATGAGTGCGTGCAGCAATGAAAGTGAGCATTCCCTGTTATCAGAGCCACGCTGATTCAATTAAGGAGCAAATCGAGCCCGCAAGAAGAAAGGATCATTTGTTATGCTGTTTACACATTACAGGGTCCCCAGGGACTACTTATTTAGGAGGCATAAAAGCAGCAGGCACTATGCATAAACTGTCATGATTGCAGTGTCTCCAAGCAGACAGGGATTAATTGATTTCTAACAGAATCTGCGTGGGACTCTTGAGTTTGGCTCTCTGAAGGGGCACCCGTCCCAAGTCCTGCACACATCAGCAAATTAAATCAAATACACCTCCCCTACAGCTCATTCAATGCTTTGAGTTTTAGAACAGGAATGATTGTTTTGGAAATCCCTGTTTGTTTGTTTGTTGTTTGTGGTTTTTTTTTTTTTTTTTTTGAGTCACTTTGTCACCCAGGCTGGAGTGCAGTGGCGTGATCTCGGCTCACTGCAACCTCTGCCTCCTGGGTTCAAGCAATTCCCCTGCCTCAGCCTCCCGAGTAGCTGGGACTACAGGCATGCACCACCATGCCCAGCTAATTTTTTTTTTTTGTATTTTTAGTAGAAACGGGGTTTCACCATGTTGGACAGGCTGGTCTCGAGCTCCTGACCTCAGGCAATCCACCCTCCTCAGCCTCCCAAAGCGGTTTGTGCTCTTATATTTAAAAACGTGCTCTGGGCCATGCACGGTGGCTCATGCCTGTAATCCCGGCACCTCGGGAGGTTGAGTTGGTTGGACCACCTGAGGTCAGGAGTTCGAGACCAGCCTGGCCAATATGGTGAAACCCCATCTCTACTAAAAATACAAAAAATTAGCTGGGCATTATGGTGGGTGCCTGTAGTCCAGACAGAGAGAGATAGAGATAGAGATAGAGCAAAAGCACCCTCACAGAAACCTTCAGAATAACATGTGACCATGTATCTGGGTGCCGTGGCCCAGCCAAGTAGAAGCATAAAACAAACAATCCCACGAGGTTCCCTCCCTCCTCCCTGGATGGGCTGAGAGCTCCTCCCTCATCAACCAAGCGATCCTCCCTCCTCCCTGGATGGGCTGAGAGCTCCTCCCTCATCAACCAAGTGATCCTCCCTCCTCCCTGGATGGGCTGAGAGCTCCTCCCTCATCAACCAAGTGATCCTCCCTCCTCCCTGGATGGGCTGAGAGCTCCTCCCTCATAAACCAAGGGATCCTCCCTCCTCCCTGGATGGGCTCAGAGCTCCTCCCTCATAAACCAAGGGATCCTCCCTCCTCCCTGGATGGGCTGAGAGCTCCTCCCTCATAAACCAAGGGCTCCTGTCCTCCTCTCTGGATGGACTGAGAGCTCTTCCTTCATAAACAAAGGGATCCTCCATCCTCCCTGGATGGACTAAGAGCTCCTCTCTCATCAACCAAGGGATCCTCCTTCCTCCCTGGGAGGACCCAGAGCTCCTCCCTCATAAACCAAGGGATCCTCCCTCATGTCCAGAGGGCTCCTCCCTGGCGTGAATTCCATGCCACTGTTCTCTAGTAATGAAATTCTTCCCTTTGGGGCTCTCATGTCTCTATTTGTAATCCAACAAAAAAGGCGTCCAAGAAACGTTCCTCCAATTCTGCTTTCTGGAAGAAACCCACCTCTGGCCGGACCCATCCTACCAGGCCCTGGGCCCTGTGCAATGCCCGGCTATTGGCAGGAGCTCAGGTGGACAGGCAGAGACCCAGCAGTAACTGTGTACAGGAGTTGGTGCGTGCTCGCCTGATTTTAGGGATGAGTATGTTGCTCAATTGTTATAAGCTCTGGGTTCCCTACTTTTCTGTCATCCCTCTGTCTTTATGAACAAGGCTGCTTAGGTGAGGAAATGGTATTTGTGTTTTGCCTGATTTCATCTTCCCCTCCTGTGTGCCCGGAACAAGTCAGAGATAAAGCAAAGCTGTGTCGGAACACTGAAGTTGTTGTATGGTGAGTTCTCATTCCATCTTCCTGGCTGAATTTCCTTGCTATTTTTTTTTTTTCTTTTCTGGTGAGTCACTGAATTATTTTGTGTTCAACTCCTTGCATCCTTCAGTTTAAAAAACGACTGACTTCTCCCACAAGGGTATTGATGTAGATGTCTCCAGCTGATACCCAAATGAGTCAACCTGCCCACTTTCTCTGGAGTCAAGCAGAATAAAAACGCTTCTGACATGTGAATCGCATTTCCCTTGAAATACTCATGAGCTTAAAAATAAAGAAGAACACAATTTGTTTTTTTTAAATTGGGCTTTGCCAAAACCCAAACGTTTGAAAAACCAGTTGAAGACGTTTTTTGCCAACCCCCAAACATCACCCGACGTGACCGCTCCTCTCTGTGAGTTCTGTGTGATCCTGGCTGGACATTGACCTGTAGCACGTTTGAACGCGTCTGCTCAAAACAGGCGCTGTGGCTCCGTGTGTGAGGACCCGTCTCCCAGGTCAGTGGGAACATAAAATACCCGTGCTTCAGCGTCCGCTCATTTTAAAATTTGCAGTTCTTTTGGGGCCAGATTCACCTGTTTTCATATTTGTTCAACGTGTATATCATGTGGGAATTTCCACTTATTCATCTCAAAGACTTCAAATTCCCTTTTGTTCTGAAAAATCAACTCCTTGCTGGCAGTTGTCTTTATGAGTGATCCTGGGGTCCACACAAGGCTTGTTTGCACAGAACATTACAGACGGTGAGCATTGGCTCATACCTGTAATCCCAGCATTTTAGGAGACTCAGGTGGGAGGAATGCGGGAGCCCAGGAGTTTGACACTAGCCTGGGCAACATAGCGAGACCCAATTTCTATTAAAAAACAAACAAAAGGCCAGGCGCGGTGGCTCACGCCTGTAATCCCAGCACTTTGGGAGGCTGAGGCAGGTGGATCATGAGATCAGGAGTTTGAGACCAGCCTGCCCCCAGTATGGTGAAACCCCGTCTCTACTAAAAATACAAAAATTAGGCTGGGCACGGTGGCTCACACCTGTAATCCCAGCACTTTGGGAGGCCAAGGCAGGTGGATCACGAGGTCAGGACTTTGAGACCATCCTGGCTTTGAGACGGTGAAACCCCGTCTCTACTAAAAAAATACAAAAAAATTAGCTGGGCGTGGTGGCAGGCCTCTGTAGTCCCAGCTACTCGGGAGGCTGAGGCAGGAGAATGGCATGAACCCGGGAGGTGGAGCTTGCAGTGAGCCGAGATTGCACCACTGCACTCCAGCCTGGGCGACAGAGCGAGACTCCGTCTCAAAAAAAAAAAAAATTTTGAAAAATTAGCTGGGCATGGTGGCAGGTGCCCATAGTCCCAGCTACTCGGGAGGCTGAGGCAGAAGAATTGCTTGAACCTGGCAGGCGGGGGTTGCAGTGAGCTGAGATTGCACCACTGTACTCCAGCCTGGGCGACAGAGAAAGAATTTGTCTCAAAAACAAAGAAACAAACAAACAAACACTTCAGAAAGGAGTCAAGGAGTTTGAGCAAGAGCAGGATTTGGATTTCCTAGGCTGTGTACTTGTTGGAGAGTTCAACAAGGTATGACCTCCCTGCGAGCTCAGTGTCCTCATCTGTCAAATGGGTTGAGGAATGATGGTGCATCATATCTAGAGTCGTTACATAAAATGAGATGGTGCCTATGGAATGTCCCCCACAGAGCCCAGTGGGCGCTCCAATTTTAAGAACGTGAGAGCTCCCTGCTTCCTTCCAATTTCTCTTCAACATGACGGTTGAGGCATGTTGACAATCCAACAAAATAATGCCTCGAAACACATGGAATTACAACACTTTTTTTTTTTTTTTTAGCAACTGTCTTTAGAAATAGTTAATGGGTCAAATGAGGTATGCTGGTTTCAGCCATTGCAATAGTTAGCTATGCTGCGTAACAAATGACCCCAATCATAATGGCTTAAAATTGTCACACTCTCAGAGGAAATTTAGTTCCTTATGACCCAATGAAAGAAACCAGTCTGAAAAGGTGACTCCGTCTACGAGTCCAACTATAGGACACTGCGGAAAAAAGCAAAACGACAGAAACAGAGGAAGAATCACGGGCTGCAGGGAGGGAGGGATGAATGGGAGGAGATCAGAGGATTTTTAGGGCAGTCAAATTACTCTGGGTAAAATGACAATGGTGGGTCCATGTCATTATACGTTTGTCCAAACGCACAGAATGTACCCCACCAGGAGGGAGCTGTAACGTGAACTGTGAACTGTTGTGATGAAAATGAGTCCATGGAGGTTCACTGAGTGTAACAAATGCACCAGTCTGGTGCGGGTATTGATAATGGAGGAGGCTGTGCATGTGTGTGAGGTGGAGGGTAGATGGAAAAATCTCTCTGCCTTCTTTGTGATGAACCTAAAACTACTAAAAAAATTAAAATATTAGAAAATGCCTATTGGCACATCCTTCTCTTCTGGAGACATCAAGATGGTCTTCGTATGGTGGTGGCAAACTTCTGCCTGGGGTCTTGAGTTCCAGGCTAGGGTAGGGTATTGAGGGGCAGTAGTGAGTATCGGTTCTGAACCAAGCAGCTAGGATGCAATGAACGTCTGGCTAAGAAACTGGAATTGGGGCACCAGGAAGTGAGTCCTGCCAGGTCCGAATGCTTTCCTGGGTTCCCAAGGACTACCTCCCTCACCCTACGCTTTCTCCAAAGTTGGAGGATAAAGCAGGAAAGCAAGACACCTGGGTATTCTGGGAGCCTACAGGTCTACTATGGACTGAATATTGGGTGTCCCCTCAATTCTTTTATTTTTATACCTTTAAGTTCTGGGGTACATGTGCAGAATGGGCAGGTTCGTTACATAGGTATACATGTGCCATGGTGGTTTGCTGTACCCATCAACCTGTCATCTATATTAGGTGTTTCTCCTAATGCTCTCTCTCCCATTGCCCCCCACCCCCCAACAGGCCCCGGTGTGTGATGTTCCCCTCCCTGGGACCATGTGTTCTCATTGTTCAACTCCCGCTGATGAGTGAGAACATGTGGTGTCTGGTTTTCTGTTCTTGTGTTAGTTTGCTGAGAATGATGGTTTCCAGCTTCATCCATGTCCCTGCAAAGGACATGAACTCATCCTTTTTGATGGCTGCATAGTATTCCATGGTGTCTATGTGCCACATTTTCTTTATCCGGTCTATCATTGATGGACATTTGGGTTGGTTCCAAGTCTTTGCTATTGTGAACAGTGATGCAGTAAACATACATGTGCATGTGTCTTTACAGTAGAATGATTTATAATCCTTGGGGTATATACCCAGTGATGGGATGGCTGGGTCAAATGGTAATTCTAGTTATGGATCCTTGAGGAATCACCACACTGACTTCCACAATGGTTGAACTAATTTACACTCCCACCAGATAATTAATATTTTAATATGCCACACCATCTTAGTATAATATGACAGAAGGAACCTCATGTGATTAAATAAAGAAGTGGGTTATTTGATTCACTTAACACATTTGATTAACCGAGATTCCACCTACGAGTTTTACTGGCCACCCTTTAGTTTTAAGAAGGCTAATTAAATTGGGGCATCTCTTATGGAGTCATTGCTATTTCATGTTTTTCTGTTCATTCCACCAATGTTTTTAAAAAGAGTTGACTTCTTTGTTTGTTTGTTTGTTTTTTGTTTTTTTGTTTTTGAGATGGGGTCTTGCTCTGTGGCCCAGCATGGAATGCAATGGCACTATCTCAGCTCGCTGCAACCTCCGCCTCCTGGGTTTAAGCAATTCTCCTGTCTCAGCCTCCAGAGTAGCTGGGATTACAGGTTCACACCACCATGGCCAGCTGAAGTTTCTACTTTTAGCAAAGATGGTGTTTCATCATGTTGGCCAGGTTGGTCTCAAACTCCTGACCTCAGGTGATCCACCTGCCTCAGCCTCCCAAAGTGCTGGGATGACAGGTGTGAGCCGGGATGACAGGCATGAGCCACCGCACCGGGTCAAGAGTCGACTTCTTTTGACCAAGTGCACCCTACTGCTAAATATTTTGACTGAAATTTTGTTTTATTTGGAAAAGTGCCCAATGATAGCTTTTCTTTTTTATCCCCCTGGTGAGAGCAGAGAATGGCTAAAACATCCCCTTTTGGTAGTCTGGTTTGTTTTTTCTGCAGTTTTTTACATTTCAGGAGAAGTTCTTTTCTGCAAAGAGGTTGGCGTACATCCCTAACGTTGTCTTCTTAATATAACCTTCAAGCCTGCATGGTTTGTACTGAGTAGAGACACAGAACTTGCCCACCTGCCAAATTCATGCCGATGTCTCATGGAAGAACCATCTTACTTCATCTGCATCAAGTCCTCCCATAAACCGGATTCCAAAGTCATGGAGAAATCCCGTCTCAATCCTAAGGGAGGAAGAAGAACAAATGGAACCAGATGAGGGGTCAGAAAAATACAATTGTGACCTCTGTTTCTTTCTGGGACATTTGGACCACGGCAATCAGTCAGATGGCTGAGAGGATTTAAGTGTCTAACCTAATCGCCTTCTTCCTCTCTTTTTCTGTCTTTGCAGCTATTAAGGATTTAGACTTCTTAACCATTTTATCAGAACAATAGCAGCGAAAAACCTGGATGTTTACCAAGCCTGCAATTAGGGGCCAAGTGGCCACTCCACATCATCATAATTTGAACCAACATGTAACAACCATTCCGCCAAGCAAATAAATTGCTGTAACATGACCTGATTATTTATTACAAGGTCAATATAAGTGAAACAGCCTCACAGTCATCCATCAGGGAGCAAGCGATCCTCATCACCTTTGCCATGAAGCGGAACTCTGGGTCGCAGAACACGTAACGTCCGTGTTGGCCATCTCTCCACAGAGAGAAATTTTCTTTTTAAATTGTAGGAAAGGAATTTTGATCATCGTAGGGCTGTCGCAATGGGGGTGTTTGGAAATGGTATAATTATTGCCTTTAAAAGCTTGGATCTCATTATCGTGTGTGTGTGTGTGTGTGTGTGTGTGTGTGTGTGTGTGTGTGGAAAATCAACTTGTATTTTTTTTTCCCTTTGCTGATGGTCTCTGCTGACATACATTGTAAAGGCGAATAAGAAGGATTTGGGAACAGCTTTTGGTCCAACTTGTGCTAAATGTCAGCTACTTGGGGAAAGAGTGGAGTTTGTGTAGAGAAAGAGTCGATTTGGGGAAGCCAGCAAGAGCCCCAGCAGAACGGTTCATATTATCGTATCACCCTACTTGCTATGGCCGAGCCATCACTACTCGGGCTGGAGTACATTGGTTCTGAACTGTGGGTCTCTGCCAGAGCCGTGAGCTTTAGCAGGTTCCTACGTGATCTGCCCGCGTCTCTTTTAGAAGGTGGCGGCAGTGACCGTAACCCACACAAGGGAAGTGCCAGGGCAGCCTGGGGGTGACTCCCTCCCCCACACCTGATTATCAACAGCAAGACTTGACTCAACCTATGATACTGTGAACATCAGTTTTGGGAAAAGTTCCAACCTGGGGTCACCTTTGTGTGTGTCAGGGAAGTGGGTCCAGTGTCGTAGGTTCATCTGTTTATATCTCTTGTTATAAATTTGAGCAACTTATTTTTAGGCAAAGATATACACGGAGTTTGCTCAATGGGAAAAAAAAATCACCAAATGCCACTGAACTATATATAAGAAAATATATATATATTTATATATATATATACACACACACTATGTAGTGATATATTTACATGTTATATATTATCTATACAGTATATAATGTATATATACTATATAGTTTCTATATATATTTCTATATATAGTTTCTTATATATAGTTCTTGAATATATATTATATACTATATTATTATATCGTATATTAATGTATCTATAATATATAACATGCAAATATATCACTATATAGTATATTAATGTATATATAATATATAAAGGTATTACATAATAAAAATATATATTATATTAATGTATATAATATATAATGTATATTAATGTATATAATATGTAAATGTATTATATAATATATTGGTGTATACAATATATAAATACAAAATATATTATATAACATATATTATATTGTATATTAATGTATACAATATATTAATATAATACATAATATATTAAGCTACATAATATATAATTATATATTGTATTATAATAATATAGTATATTTAGGTATATAATATATAATACAATATATGTTATAATAATATATATCATATATTATACATTATATACCTTAAAATAATATACAATCTTTTATATCATATAATATATTAACATATATAATATATAAAGCTATACAATATATAATTGTATATGATATATTGTAATAATATTTTAAGATATGTATCATATATAATTATATATTATACAGTTTTATATATTATATATTATATATAAATATATTATATTTACATACTGTGTAATATATTGTATATACATTAATATACAATATATTATATACTATATAGTATAATATATATTATATATACATTAGTATACTATATATTATATACTATACATAGTATAATATAAATATATTATATATACATTAGTATACTATATATTATATACTATATATAGTATAATATAAATATATACATTAGTATACTATATATTATATACTATACATAGTATAATATAAATATATATACATTAGTATACTATATATTATATACTATATATAGCATAATATAAATATATTATATATACATTAGTATACTATATATTATATACTATGCAGTATAATATAAATATATATACATTAGTATACTATATATTGTATACTATGTATAGTATAATATAAATATATTATATACATAATTTCTTATTCTTGCCTGCCTAAACATGCTCAGTGATTCTGTGTGGCACATTTAGCTTCCAATGGGTGGTAAGTATATAGCTCTCTCTCCCTTTAAAAAATTAAGATGACATTCACATAACATGAAATTTTATAGTGCTCAATTCAGGAGCATTGAGAACATTGAGAACATCGTGCAATCCCCACCTCTATCTAGTACCACAACTTTCTCAGTACCCAAAAGGAGACCCTGTACCCTTTAAGCAGTCACTCCCATTCCCCTCCCCCTTCCCCGGGAACCTCCAATGTGCTTTCTATTCTCTGTTTTTCACACCACACAGCATGATTCTGCACAATGTGCTTTCTGTCTCTGTGGATTTGCCTTTTCTGGACATGTTTATGTAATGGAATCCTCCAATATTTGTCCTTTGATGTCCGATTTCTGTCACTAAGCATGATGTCTTCAAGGTTCTTCCACACGTCAGCCAGTGTCAGAGCTTTGTTCTTTTTCATGGCTGTATAATATTCCACTGTCTGGATGGACCATATTCCGTTTACCCTTTCAACTGCCAGTGGACTTCTGGGTTGTTTCCAGCTTTGGATCATTGTGAGTCATGCTGCTATGAACATTTGTGTCCAGGTTTTTGTTTGAACATCCGTTTTTAGTTCTTTTTGGTACATACCTAGGAGTGGAATGGCCGGCTTTAGGGTAGCTTCATGTTTAGCCTTTTGAGAAACCACCAAGCGGTTTAGAGACAAAAATGCTTTTGTCTTCCTCTGGTTCGAGGTTCCCTGTGATCCATAAAAATGGTTCAGCCTCCCTACTTGGTGCCTCTGTTTCAAAGGAATGTGCTCATGTAGAGAAGGATATTTTTTGGAGTCTGGATTTTTGTGTCTGGGAGAAGGTTGAGAAGAGAAAGGGTGGATATTGTTGATCTTTGTAGGGCAGAAAATTGCTGCAGCATCCACAATTGATTCTGCCATTGTGGGAAGTCAGCTAAGAGCTGCCTCTCTGCTCTTGAACCTGGTTGCAAAGGTGGATTGAGGGAGGTCGGCCTGGCCTGAGACTGGGATCTGTCAGGACCAGTCAAAACCGTCAAATTCCTTCTTCCTTTTTGTACTGTGAGGTCACAGGATAGGTGCCAGAATCTACCTGTGATCCAGGAGCTGGGGCTAGAAGTAGCCAGGTGGCACTGGAGTAACCTGTCCTGCACCCAAGTTCTGAACACCTGACCACCTGCAGGGACCCTCCCCCACCCAAGATCTGAACACCTGACCACGTGCAGGGACCCTCCACACCCGAGATCTGACCACCTGACCACCTGCAGAGACCCTCCCCCACCTGAGATCTGAACACCTGACCACCTGCAGGGACCCTCCCCACCTGAGATCGGAACACCTGACCACCTGCAGGGACCCTCCCCCACCTGAGATCTGAACACCTGACCACCTGCAGGGACCCTCCCCACCTGAGATCTGAACACCTGATCACCTGCAGGGACCCTCCCCACCCGAGATCTGACCACCTGACCACCTGCAGGAACCCTCCCCATCTGAGATCTGAACACCTGACCACCTGCAGGGACCCTCCCCACCCGAGATCTGAACACCTGACCACCTGCAGGGACCCTCCCCCACCTGAGATCTGAACACCTGACCACCTGCAGGGACCCTCCCCCACCTGAGATCTGAACACCTGACCACCTGCAGGGACCCTCCCCACCCGAGATCTGACCACCTGACCACCTGCAGGGACCCTCCCCACCTGAGATCTGAACACCTGACCACCTGCAGTGACCCTCCCCACCCAAGATCTGACCACCTGACCACCTGCAGGGACCCTCCCCCATCTGAGATCTGAACACCTGACCACCTGCAGGGACCCTCCCCACCCGAGATCTGACCACCTGACCACCTGCAGGGACCCTCCCCACCCGAGATCTGAACACCTGACCACCTGCAGGGACCCTCCCCCACCTGAGATCTGAACACCTGACCACCTGCAGGGACCCTCCCCCACCTGAGATCTGACCACCTGACCACCTGCAGGGACCCTCCCCACCTGAGATCTGACCACCTGACCACCTGCAGGGACCCTCCCCACCCGAGATCTGACCACCTGACCACCTGCAGGGACCCTCCCCCATCTGAGATCTGAACACCTGACCACCTGCAGGGACCCTCCCCACCTGAGATCTGAACACCTGACCACCTGCAGGGACCCTCCCCACCCGAGATCTGAACATCTGACCACCTGCAGGGACCCTCCCCACCCGAGATCTGACCATCTGACCACCTGCAGGGACCCTCCTCCATCTGAGATCTGAACACCTGACCACCTGCAGGGACCCTCCTCCATCTGAGATCTGAACACCTGACCACCTGCAGAGACCCTCCCCCACCTGAGATCTGAACACCTGACCACCTGCAGGGACCCTCCCCCATCTGAGATCTGAACACCTGACCACCTGCAGGGACCCTCCCCCATCTGAGATCTGAACACCTGACCACCTGCAGTGACAGTCCCCACCCGAGATCTGACCACCTGACCACCTGCAGGTACCCTCCCCACCTGAGATCTGAACACCTGACCACCTGCAGGGACCCTCCCCACCCGAGATCTGACCACCTGACCACCTGCAGGGACCCTCCCCACCTGAGATCTGAACACCTGACCACCTGCAGGGACCCTCCCCACCTGAGATCTGAACACCTGACCACCTGCAGGGACCCTCCCCAACTGAGGTCTGAAAACCTGATGGTATATAAGCAGGGGTTTATATACCATCTTAACAAAGGATGATGAATTCCTGGAGGATTACCTAGGCAAAGGAAAAAAAAATTATGGACTTCCAGGGGTGGTACATGGTGGGAAGCTACATATCTTTGGGAAAGAAATGGAAGATAAGGGTGATTTCATCAGCTTTGATGCCTTCTCCATGACACGTGTCATCTGAAATAATTAAGAGCCATGCTCGGCCAGGCGTGGTGGCTCACGCCTGTCATCCCAGCACTTTGGGAGGCCGAGGTGGGTGGATCACGAGGTCAGGAGATCAAGACCATCCTGGCTAACATGGTGAAACCCTGTCTCTACTAAAAATACAAAAAAAATTAGCCGGGCGTGGTGGCGGGCACCTGTCGTCCCAGCTACTCGGGAGGCTGAGGCACAAGAATGGTGTGAATCCGGGAGGCGGAGCTTGCAGTGAGCCGAGATTGTGCCACTGCACTCCAGCCTGGGCAACAGAGCGAGACTCCGTCTCAAAAATAATAATAATAAAATAAAAGAGCCATGCTCCTTTTCTTGGTATGGGAGGGAGACACCTTTTGTGATGGTTAATACTGTGTGTCAACAGGATCAGATTAAAGGATGCAAAGTATCGCTTCCGAGTGTCACTGTGAGGCTGTTGCCAAAGGAGATTATCATTTGAGTCATGGGGCCGAGAAAGGCAGACTCACCCTTAATCTGGGTGGGCACCATCTAATCAGCTTCCAGCAGGGCCAGAATATAAAGCAGGCAGAAACATGTGAAAAGGCTAGACTGGCTTAGCCTCCGAGCCTACATCTTTCTCCCATGCTGGAGGCTTCCTGCCCTCCAACATCGGACTCCAAGTTCTTCTCCTTGGGGACTTGGACTGCTGCTCCTTGCTCCTCAGCCTGCAGATGGCCTATGGTGGAATCTTGCGACCGTGTCAGTTAATGCTGCTTAATAAACTCTCCTTTAGATAGAAAGATAGATAGATAGATAGAAAGATAGATAGAAAGATAGATAGATAGATAGGTAGAAAGATAGATGATAGAAAGAAAGACAGATAGAAAGATAGATAGATGGAAAGATAGAGAACTATATATAGTTTTATATATAGAATGATATATAGTGTTATATATAGATATTTACATATAAAACTATATATAACTACATATATAGTTTATATATAAAACTGTATAACTATATACAGTTTTACATATATAAAACTATGTATAACTATATATAGTTATATTTATATATACATATATGTAAAACTATATATAAATATATATCTATAACATATATAAAACTGTGTAACTATATATAGTTACATTTACATATCTATACATATATGTAAAAATATATAGTTATAGTTTTATATATGTAAAACTACATATATAGTTTTATATAAAACTATATATAAAACTACACTATAAAACTATATATAAAACTATATAAAACTATATATAACTACATATAGTGTTAAATATAAATATATAACTATATATAGTGTTAAAACTATATATAACTATATATAAACTATATATAATATATAATATATATTTAAATATATATATTATATATAACTATATATAAACTATATATAATATATAATATATTTAAATATATATATTTATATATAACTATATATAAACTATATATAATATATAATATATATATTTATATATAACTATATATAAACTATATATAATATAATATATATTTAAATATATATATTTATATATAACTATATATAAACTATATATAATATATAATATATATTTAAATATATATATTTATATATAACTATATATAAACTATATAAAATATATAATATATTTAAATATATATATTTATATATACTATATATAATATATAATATATATTTAAATATATATATTATATATAACTATATATAAACATATATAATGTATAATATATATTTAAATATATATATTTATATATAACTATATATAATATATATTTAAACATATATTTATATATAACTATATATAAACTATATATAATATATAATATATATTACTATATATAAACTATATATAATATATAATATATATTTAAATATATATTTATATATAACTATATATAGTGATATAGAATATATGTATAGATATATATAACTATATATAACTGCAGAATGTATATATACAGAATAGATATATATGCCTAATAGTGTATATATATACAAATAAGAGTTCTGTCTCTCATAGTATATATATTTATGTCTCTCCTTTGGTTCTCTTCTCTAGAGAACTGTGACTAATACACCTGTACAAAAGGAAATGTATGTCCTGCCATTGTGCATTTGGGAGAGCGACCTCCAAGGCCTCCATCCCTTCCCTGGGGCTGATGGAGACAGGCTGCCCTTGGCTATTGCTATAAGGGGTACTGGGCTGGGGCAAGGATCCCCATGGGGACACCACACCTTTCCTTTTGAGTTCCCCAAGATTGCCGTGTTTCTGATGACAGAGCATTGAGGACAGTGGGGACACCACCTGGAAGGCAGGGCCTGGTCCCATACAAAAGAGGCAAGGAGAGAGCCAAGGCCAGCTCTCCTTGTTGTTCTGAGCCTGGCCAGCAGCCAAGGGAGCTGATGGACACAGTCCAGGGTGATGTGGGCCCCTCCCTCTTGCGCTGCCCCTGGGCTGAGCTGGATGCTGCAAATTCGCGGGAAGACACGTTTTTGGCATCACCCCTTCCTGCAGGTAGAGGGAGCCCTGGAGAGATTGTCTTTTGAGTTCCTTTCTCTTTTATTTATTTAGATTTGTGGGGCAGCCCTACTTTGTTCTATGAGAACAGCAGGAGGGACCAGGAGGAGGTTCTGTGGACAATGACCACGACCGACGTAATCTCAGGCAAGCTTCAGAGGAGGAGACGTGAGCGTTCACTAAGGAAGATCAAACACGTCCACAAAAAGATGAGCCCAGCTTTGCTAACGCCCTGGTGAGTGTCAGGTACAGATAGAGGATGAAAACCTTCAACACACAGGGAACGTGGGCTCCCAACAGAGCTGACCACAGACAGGCCCAGGCCCTGCTAACGCCCCGGTCACAGGTCAGGTGCAGACAGTGGACACCGGTATTCAATGCGCAGGGGACGTGTCTCCCTGCAAACCTCACCACAGACAGGTCCAGGCCCTGCTAACACCCCGGTCGCAGGTCAGGTGCAGACAGTGGATGCCGGTATTCAATGCACAGGGGATGTGGGCTCCCAGCAGAACTGACCCCAGACAGGTCCAGGCCCTGCTAACATCCCACTCACAGGTCGGGTGCATTCAGTGGACGCTGGTATTCAACGCACAGGGGACGAGGGCTCCCAGCAGAGCTCACCACAGACAGGCCCAGGCCCTGCTAACGCCCCGGTCACAGGTCAGGTGCAGACAGTGGATGCTGGTATTCAATGCACAGGGGACGTGTTCTCCCTGCAGAACTGACCCCAGACAGGCCCAGGCCCTGCTAACGCCCCGGTCACAGGTCAGGTGCAGACAGTGGACATCGGTATTCAATGGACAGGGGATGTGGGCTCCCTGCAAACCTCACCACAGAAGGGACCAGGCCCTGCTAACGTCCCGGTCACAGGTCAGATGCAGACAGTGGACGTCAGTACTCAATGCACAGGGGATGTGGGCTCCCAGCAAACCTCACCACAGACAGGTCCAGGCCCTGCTAACACCCCGGTCACAGGTCAGGTGCAGACAGTGGACGCCGGTATTCAATGCACAGGGGATGTGGGCTCCCAGCAGAGCTCACCACGGACAGGCCCAGGCCCTGCTAACATCCCAGTCACAGGTCAGGTGCAGACAGTGGACGCTGGTATTCAATGCACAGGGGACGTGACTCCATGCAAACCTCACCACAGACAGGTCCAGGCCCTGCTAACACCCCGGTCGCAGGTCAGGTGCAGACAGTGGATGCCGGTATTCAATGCACAGGGGATGTGGGCTCCCAGCAGAACTGACCCCAGACAGGTCCAGGCCCTGCTAACATCCCACTCACAGGTCGGGTGCATTCAGTGGACGCTGGTATTCAATGCACAGGGGACGAGGGCTCCCAGCAGAGTTCACCACAGACAGGCCCAGGTCCTGCTAACGCCCAGGTCAGATTGGGTCAGGTACAGATGGGACCAGGCCCTGCTAACACCCTGGTGAGTATCAGGTGCACATAGAAGATGGGAACAGGGGATGTGGGCTCCCTGCAGCACTGACCACAGACAGTCCTGGGCCTTGCTAACACCCAGGCCAGTTTAGCTGAGGTATAGACGGCGGACGGCGGCATTTAATGCACAGGGAATGTGGGTTCACTGCAAAACTCACCACAGACATGTCCAGGCCCTGCTAACATCCTGGTCACAGGTCAGGTACACACAGTGGACGTGAACATTCAATACTCATCCCAGATGGGACCAGACCCTGCTAACGCCCCAGTCAGAGGTCAGCTGGGCATTTAATACACGTGAGACGTGCGGTCCTGCAGAACTCACAACAGATGGGCCGAGCCCCGCCAACGCCCAGGTCAGAAGTCAGGGCCAGAGTGTTGTGTTTTTCCCGGGATTTTTGTCTCCAGCTAAATCTGTCCAGCTGCCATCAACTGTAACACCTAGGAGCTGCCAGCAGTCTCTGCTACCCTTTTATTCTTTCTCTCTTTCTTTCTTTCTTTGTTTCTTTCTTTGTTTCTTTCTTTGTCTTTCTTTCTTCCTTCCTTCCTTTCTCTCTTTCTTTCTTTCTTTCTTTCCTTCCTTCTTTCTTTCTTTCTTTTTTCTTTCTTTCGATGGGGTCTTGCTCTGTCACCCAGGCTGCAGTGCAGGGGTGCGATCTCGGCTCACTGCAACCTCCGCCTCCCGGGTTCAAGCGATTTTCCTGCCTCAGCCTCCTGAATAGCTGGGATTACAGGCACCCGCCACCACGCCCAGGTAATTTTTGTATTTTTAGTAGAGATGGGGTTTCACCATGTTGGCCAGGATGGTCTCGATCTCCTGATCTTGTGATCCACACGCCTCGGCCTCCCAAAGTGCTGAGATGACAGGTGTGAGCCACCGCACCCAGTCTCTGCTCCCTTTTTCGAAGGTTGCTTCTTTGTGCCTGTTCAGTCTTTTTCTGGAACCTCCCATCTCTCTCACGGAGACCTTAGGGGGTGTCCCTTCTAGAATATGCTGCCCTGGAGAGGGCTGCGCCTGACCCCTCCTGGGACTTGAGCATTTTTCTGTCGAATGGATGCAGAGGGGTAGAGAAAAATTCCCGCTCTAAACTGTACTTTGCTTCCAACGACGGCTGTTTTTGAATTGTACCCGTCGCCTCTTCGTGGTATAAGGTAAGAGCTAAATACATATTATTCACTGGGCAGAATTTTAGTTTGATTTTATGGCAGTGAAATTTACATACCATACAAGTGACCAATTTACAGCGTCCAGTTCAGGAGCCGATAGTACATTCACAATGTTATAGAATTGTCACCTGTCTCTGGTCCGAGAACATTCTCGTCACCCCAAAAGGCAACCCTGAACCCCATTAAACAGTCACCCCCATTTCCACTTCTGAACCCCTGGTGACCTCGAACCTACTTTCTGTGTTTGTAGATATTGTCTCAGGTAAGCAGAGGTAAAATAATTTACAAAGAGAATTGCAGATAAAGACGGACTTTTTTATTTTGAGATAGAGTCTCGCTCTGTCTCCCAGGCTGGAGTGCCGTGCTGTGATCTCGGCTCACTGCAACCTCCACCTCCCAGGTTCAAGCGATTCTCCTGCCTCAGCCTCCAAGTAGCTGGGACTACAGGTGCCTGCCACCATGCTTGGCTAATTTTTGTATTTATAGTAGAGACAGGGTTTCACCATGTTGGCCAGGCTGGTCTCGAACTCCTAACCTCAAGGGATCCACCCACTTCGGAGTCCCAAAGTACTGGGATTACAAGTGTGAGCCACTGTGCCCGGCCATTAAACTTATCTTAGCCTTATCTTTCCTTGGCATCATCTTCGTATCCAAAAAAATCCCTCTGGCCAAGTTTTCCTTGTGACACTTTTTCCAAAAAAAATTGCAGGGACTCTAGAGAATTCCAATCTCCCTGGCAGTTTATGCTTGACTAGTTGGAGTGGCCATTTGGCCTTTAAGAACCTGGAGCAGGCTGGGTACAGTGGCTCACACCTGTAATCCCAGCCCTTTGAGAGGCCGAAGCAGGAGGATCACGAGGTCAGAAGTTCAAGACCAGCCTGACCAACATGGCGAAACCCCATCTCTACTAAAAATACAAAATTTAGCTGGGTGTGGTGGCAGACACCTGTAATCCCAGCTACTTGGGAAGCTGAGGCAGGAGAATCATTTGAATCTGGGAGGCGGAAGTTGCAGTGAGCCAAGATTGTGCCACTGCACTCTAGCCTGGGCAACAGGGCAAGACTCTGTCTCAAAGAAAAAAAAAAAAAAGAACCTGGGAAATGCCAGGCACAGTGGCTCCTGCCTGTAATTCCAGCACTTTGGGAGGCTGAGGTGGGAGGATCGCTGGAGCCCAGGGCTTTCAGACCAGCCTAGGCCACCTAGTGAGACCCTGTCTCTACAAAAAGGACAAAAATTCACCAGGTGTGGTGGTGTGTGCCTGTAATCCCACCTACCTGGGAGGCTGAGGTGGGAGGGTCGCTGGAGCCCAGGAGGCAGAGGTTGCAGTGAGTTGAGATCATGCCCCTGCAGTCCAGCCTGGGCAACATAGTGAGACCCCACCTCCATAAACAGTAATAATAATAATAATAATAATAATAATAATAATAAAAAGAACTATGAATAACATCTCAGATGTACATTCAAAATATTTTTTTCAATAAATTTCTTCTCAGGCGTCCAAATGGACAAGTGATTCTCCAGCCTCAGCCTCCTGAGTAGCTGAGACTACAGGCACCTGCCACCATGCCCGGCTAATTTTTGTATTTATCATAGAGACAGGGTTTCACCATGTTGGGCAGCCTGGTCTGGAACTCCTAACCTCGAGTGATCCACCCACTTTGGCATCCCAAAGTACTGGGATTACAGGTGTGAGCCACCGCGCCTGGACATTAAACTTCTCTTAACCTTATATTTTCTTGTCATCCGCAGAGTGCCACCTGTCCAGATATCGTGCTGGCACAGAACGGCCAATGGGCATGGAATTCCCAGCACTGTTCGTCTGATGCATTCGATGACATAAAGATGGTGTCCTAAGGTTCCACACAAACCTCTTCACTCACCACTCTGATGATCTGAAAAGCACAAACATAGTTTGTGTCTGGTTGGGGTGTCTACAAACTGTTTTTTGGAACCACGGCCCTTCTCTGCACAGGACTCACTTAGCCAAATGCAACTCTTCTCCTGACCTCCTAATTAATAAGATGAAGGCATTCGATCTGTGCGTCTGCAGCCCCGAGACCCCTTCTGCATATTAAAACCCACCTCGCCGGGCAGGCAGAACACTTGTTTGTGCGTATGGGAGCCCCCAGCAGCCCTCGGTCTATACTAGGCAAATAACAAAGAGGAGAAAAAAAAAAAAAAACTTAACAAATTACAGCTGAAACAAATCACCATTGCCCCGTTTTCAGATTATTATATTTCTGGGGAATTTCAGCCCGTTACATGAAAAAGGAAGACAGCCGATCCAGAGGGCTTTTGATCGTCAGGTTATGTTAATAACCGGTGCTCATGTAAAATGCATAAGATGTACCTTACTGCGGAAGAGGATGGCTCCTAATTACTCCGTATGCACAGAGGGTACCTCATTCCAAACGGATGCATAAAGACCCCCTTTTACATGGCAGCCTAATTACTTATAGACAGTTGAGCAGAAAATTACTTTCATCTGCTTCAACATGTGGCAGCAAAGAGATTTGAGCTGTACGTTTCAAAACAGCTGGCTGGCATACTGCAAGAGAAGGCCGGTGTTGTGTGGGACTGATTGCAAAGTGTGTTTTCTGATAATTAGATCTATTAGAGAGAGGCAAGGACCAGCCTGCGTTGGAAGTGGAAAAAAAAAAAATTAACTGCAATGAACAGCAAGCAGGCAGTTCCTAGATACTCCCAAAAGCCTGAATTGGGGCTGGGATGGTCACAGAGCGGCCCGGGCCCCGTGAGCTCAATCTCTGATCACAGCAGGGTCCCCAGAGAGAGTGGGGGGGAGGGCCCTCCTGATGGCATGGCCAGGACCCCCCCGAGGCCGCCACCGGGGGAACTCTGCCTTTGATCTCGCCCTGGTCTGCTCACTCTGCGTGAGGACGACTCTGCCATCCTAATGATGGTTTTGCATCCGCCTGAGGTTTTGCTTTGCAGGGCTGCAGAAAGTGTCTAGCACGGCCAGCACCGGCCAGAGATACGGGAATCTGGAGGATCAGAATCCGCAGGTGCAGGAGGAGAAGAAACTTCTTTCTTGGAGGCTGCGGCGGCTCGTGGGGGAGCTGCCCCCGGTGGGAAGCATTTTGGGGCATCTACAGCGTATCTTGGGGAGGGGAATAAGACCTGCAGATTCTTCCCACATAACTTATTTTGGTGGAGATAAAACGAGTGTCGTGGGACGCTGTTTTCACAGCCTGGCGTTAGCTTCTCGTCTTCGGGATCTTCAAGAGAGGCTTTTTATTTTCTTTTTCTATTTATTTTTAAACAAAACTTCATTGCATTGCATTTTTGTTTTTGTTTTTGTTTTTTGAGATGGAGTCTCGCTCTGTCGCCCAGGCTGGAGTGCAGTGGCCCGATCTCGGCTCACTGCAACCTCCGCCTCCCGGGTTCATGCCATTCTCCTGCCTCAGCCTCCCGAGTAGCTGGGACTACAGGTGCCCGCCACCACGCCCAGCTAATTTTTTGTATTTTTAGTAGAGATGGGGTTTCACCATGTTGACCAGGATGGTCTCGAACTCCTGACCTCGTGATCCACCCGCCTCGGCCTCCCAAAGTGCTGGGAGTACAGGCTTCATTGCATTGCATTTTAAGAGACAGGGTCCTTGCTCTGTTGCCCAGGTTGGAGTGCAGTGATGCAATATCAGCTCACTGCAGCCTCAACCTCCCAGGCTCATGTGATCCTCCCACCTCAGCTTCCAGAGCAGCTGGAACTACAGGTGTGCACCACTGCACCTGACTAGTTTGTTTGTTTGTTTATTCATTTAGCAGAGATGAGGTCTTGCTGTGTTGCTCAAGCTGATCTTGAGCTCCTAGACTCAAGCGATCCTCCCATCTCAGCCTCCTCAGTAGCTGGAACTACAGCCATGCACCACCACACCTGGCTAATTTTAATTTTTGTTTTTTTTTGTAGAGACACAGTTTCAGTTGGTGCCCTAGTCTGATCTCCAATTCCTGGGCTCAGATGATCCTCCCATGTCAGCCTCCCGAGAACTTGGGATTACAGGCATGTACCAGCACTGCTGGTTAATTTTGAAATTCTTTTGTGGATACAGGATCTCCCTTTGTTGCCCAGGCTGGTCTCCGACTCTTGGCCTCAACCGATCCTCCCACCTTGGCCTCTCAAAATGCTAGCGCTGGGATTCCAGGTGTGAGCCATGACACCCAGCCTCATTAATGTTTTAATTGACAACTGAAAGTTGTACATATTTAGGTTGTGTGCCATGAGGTTTTGACATCTGTATGCATTGTAGAATTCGTGGCATTAAGCTGATTAGCCAATGCCCTATCTCTGAGACTTACTATTGATTTGTGGCGAGAAAGAGTAACATCAAGTCAGCCATTTTTAAGTGAACAATACGTATATTATTATCAACAATGTTATCTTGTTGCATTGTAAATGGATACAATGTTACCAGTCACCATGCCATATATTAGAGCTCTTGAACTTTTTCCTCCTGACAAATTGACGCTCTGTGTCCTTCAACCAACATTTCCACAACCCCCAATTAGAAGGGAAGGCCTTCAAACAGGTCTCTGCCACCAGCTTTTAACACCATTTGAATGTCATACCAACCCCCTCCTTGGCCCCTGAGTCCCTTCCCACGTCCCACACAGAGCCCCTCCTCCAGCCACTCACATCCTTGCGGACATCTGGTTGCTGGACTTCAGCCCCGGCCCTTGCTTAGTAATTCCTACAATGCCTGTCCGTGACACCTGGGCTAAGACCTGAGACCAACCTTGTCCAAAAGACCCCGAAAATTCCTGACTCTTTGAGACCTTCTCCTCTCCTCCTGCCCCCATCTCCTCATCCACACTCTCCCTCCCTGGAGTTTCTGCTGCTCTGAGCACCTCAAACTCACCCTCACCCCCAGGTCCTGGTGATGTCCAAGCCGACTGCTGGGATGATGCAGTTCCCACAGACCTCCCCTGGCCACCCGCCAGCATTCCAGCCTTTGCTTGGAGACGCCTCCTTCACCTTTCTCAAGAGGCAGTTCCCTTGGGGGGTTTTCTCCATGGCACTTGATCACACAACTTCAGTTTCTGAAGGTCTTGATTTGTGGACGTGCCCCCCATGGCCCTGTTCATGGCATTCAATGAGTATCAGGGGATTGTGGCGTTTGGTGTGTATCAGTGTGTAGTGGCATTGATGGTATATCCGTGCGTTGAGGCATTTACAGTGTATTGAGTGTGTACAAGTGTATCATGGTATTGATTGCATATGAGTGCATTGTGGGATTGAGTGTGTATCAGTTCATTATGAGATTGAGTATCAGTGCATTGTGGGATTGAGTGTGTATCAGTGCATTGTGGGATTGAGTGCATTGTGGGATTGAGTGCGTATGAGTGCATTGTGGGATTGACTATATATCAGTGCATTGTGGGATTGAGTGTGTATCAGTGCATTATGGGATTGAGTGTGTATCAGTGCATTGTGGCATTGAGTGCATATGAGTGCATTGTGGGATTGAGTGTGTATGAGTGCATTGTGGGATTGAGTGTGTATCAGTGCATTGTGGGATTGCATGTGTATCAGTGCATTGTGGGATTGAGTGCATATGAGTGCATTGTGGGATGGTGTATCAGTGCATTGTGGGATTGAGTGTGTATCAGTGCATTGTGGGATTGAGTGCATATGAGTGCATTGTGGGATTGAGTGCATGTGAGTGCATTGTGGGATTGAGTGTGTATGAGTGCATTGTGGGATTGAGTATGTATCAGTGCATTATGGGATTGAGTGCATATGAGTGCATTGTGGGATTGAGTGCGTATCAGTGCATTGTGGCATTGAGTGCATATGAGTGCATTGTGGGATTGAGTGTCTATCAGTGCATTATGTGAGTGAGTATATATCAGTGCATTGTGGGATTGAGTGTCTTTCAGTGCATTGTGGGATTGAGTGCATGTGAGTGCATTGTGGGATTGAGTGTGTATTAGTGCCTTGTGGCATTGAGTGCATATGAGTGCATTGTGGGATTGTGTATCAGTGCATTGTGGGATTGAGTGCATATCAGTGCATTGTGGCATTGAGTGTGTATCAGTGCATTGTGGCATTCAGCGTGTTTCAGTGCATTGTGGCACTTAGTGTGTACTGAGTGTGTACGAGTGCATTGTGGCATTGAGTGCATATGATTGCACAGTAGCATTGAGTGTGTATCAGCGCATCGTGGCATTCAGCATGTATCAGTACATTGTGGCATTGAGAGTGTATCAGTGCATTGTGGCGTTGAGGGTAAATCAGTGCATTGTGGCATTGAGGGTGTATCAGTGCATTGTGGCATTGAGTGCCTATGAGTGCACTGTGGAATTCAGTGCATATCAGTGAATTGTAGCATTTAATGTATATCAATGCATTGTGGCATTGTGTGCATTGTGGCATTGAGAGTGTATCGGTGCATCTCCGTATTGCCTGTGTATTCGTGAACAGGTGCTTCACCTGCTCCTCTCATGGTCAGCCCAGGAATCTCATATTTACTGTCCAGAGTCACGAAGGACCCTCCCCAGAGAGACTTCCCATTGAAAGACCCCTCCCCACTCAGTCAGACCCCTAGTCCCTCTCAAAGGCCACCTCTGAGACTGTCACACTTTGTCATGGGAATCCGGGGGCCACTGGCATACTCTGTCCACGTTTGCCCAGCAAACACCATAGCGTAATAAAGGCAGAAGGAGATTCAGGGGCACGGTGGGCTTACGGGAGGCCACCAGCCACGGGGAATCTGGCATTCATAACGAGCATGCAGGGAAATCTAGATCCCTCACATGCATGGTTCACAGTAGGGCTTGTGTTCCTATGAGCATCAAATGCGTCTGCTGCTGATCTAACAGGAGGTGGAGCTCAAGCCGTAATGGGAGAGATGGGGAGTGGCTGTGAACACAGATGAAGTTTTGCTTGCTTGCCCACTGCTCACCTCTTGCTGTGGGACCTGGTTCTTTAGAAGCCACTGACTAATACCAGCAGCTGCAGTGTCTGGAGGCCTCCAGGAGCCAAACCCAGGATTTTTCCCATGGAACTGGACTCCATTCCAAACATGCATCCCGGGGCCACTCTGCTGACTGGGTCGCCTTCCTGTGTGGCTTGAAATAAATGCAAGATTCGCTGTCCTGAAGCAAATGAATCTGAAGTTCAAGGCAGAGCAGGCGTGGAGGGACAGGTGGCCGATCTGTCTACACGTTAGGCATTCTCCGTCGCTACCAGGGGCACCATTGACTGCTCGTGATTTAATCCGTGTAACAGACTGGAGAAGCCCATTATCCAAGAGTCAAGGTACAATCAATATATTTTGCAAAATAGAGAGTCTATTGGGTGCACACTAATAAAGAAAAAGAAAGCAAACCCTGTAGGTTTAATTTAGAGCTCACCCCCACCTCTTCCCACCCCAGCCCTGAAGTCGCCAAGACTCGTCATAAAACCTTTTCCTTGTTAATCCTCGCCGAGGTGTTTTTCTGTGCCCAGAGCCTGGCTTGGGAAATGAATGACGGGGTGATGGTTAGAAAACCAGGACACGATGTAGGGGCCACAGAAACATATATTGAGGATGCCTAAGGCACTTGGAGGCGATGGCTGAGGGCTCCACGCCTGGGGTACGTGGTAGTGAGGCAGATTGGATTAAGTGAAATGCTGTTGACTTAATCCCAATGGGTTTTAACAAGAAATCAAACCCAGAGGTGTCTGTTCTCAGGGAAGAGCTGCAGGAAGGGGGAAGATGGAACGTTGTACCCAGCCAGGCGTGGTGGCTCACACCTGTCATCCTAGCACTTTGGGAGGCCAAGGCAGGCGGATCACCTGAGGTCAGGAGTTCTAGAACAGCCTGACCAATATGGTGAAATCCCATCTCTACTAAAAATAATAATTTTTAAAAATGGTTGGGCATGGTGGCGGGCACCTGCAATCCCAGCTACTTGGGAGGCTGAGGCAGGAGAATCGCTTGAACCAGGGAGGCAGAGTTTGCAGTGAGCCGAGATAGTGCCACTGCACACTAGCCCTGGTGACAGAGCAAGACTTCATCTCAAAAAAAAAATGTACAGTTACATATAAGGAATCAGTCCTGGCTGGGCACGGTGGCTCACGCCTGTCATCCCAGCACTTTGGGAGGCCAAGGTGGGCAGATCACCTGAGGTCAGGAGTTCGAGACCAGCCTGACCAATATAGTGAAACCCCATCTCTACTAAAAATAATAATAATAAAAAAATTAGTTGGGAGTGGTGGCAGGCACCTGCAATCCCAGCTACTCAGAAGGCTGAGGCAGGAGAATTGCTTGAACCACGGAGGCAGAGGTTGTAGTGAGCCAAGATTGTGCCACTGCACACCAGCCCTGGTGACAGAGCAAGACTTTGTCTCAAAAAAAAAAATGAAAAAAGAATGCTGCACCCAGAAGAAGCACATCACAGCCATCCCTGACAATTGCTTGGATGCTACGATGGTGAATTTTATAAGTCAATCTGATCAGGTCTTGCAATGAACACGTTAAACATGATTTCTGGATGTATCTGTGAGGATGTTTCTAGAGGAGACTAGCATTTGAGTTCATGGGCTCACGAAAAGAAACATCATCTGCTTTAAAACTGGTAAGGATAGGCCTTCTGTTGAGGGTGTGCAACAGGATTTGCTCCATTTCTCCTGCAACACTACTTGAGCTGGGACATCTCATTCCATCATCTGTCTTCAGACTGGCTCTTACAGCCTCGGTTCTTCTGGGTCTCAGGCCTTCAGCTAAGTTAGGGTCTTCACACTGTCAACTCTCCTGCATTTCAGACCTTCAAACTCAGACTAGAACTCACACCCTCAGCTCTCCTGGGTCTCTGGACTTCAGACTCACACTGGAACTCACACCCTCAGCTCTCCTGGGTCTCTGGACTTCAGACTCACACTGGAACTCACACCCTCAGCTCTCCTGGATCTCAGGACTTCACACTCAGACTGGAACTCACACCCTCAGCTCTCCTAGGTCTCAGATCTTCAGACTCAGACTGGAACTCACACCGTCAGTTCTCCTAGGTCTCAGACCTTCACACTCAGACTGGAACTAGGGACCCTTGGCTCTCCTGGGTCTCAGACCTTCAGACTCAGAGTAGAGCTCACACCCTCAGCTCTCCTGAGTCTCTGGACTTCAGACTCACACTGGAACCCACACCCTCAGTTCTCCTACGTCTCAGACCTTCATACTCAGACTAGAACTCACACCCTCAGCTCTCCTAGGTCTCAGACCTTCAGACTCAGACTAGAACTCACACCCTCGGCTCTCCTGGGTCTCAGGCCTTCAGACTCACACTGGAACTCACACCCTCAGCTCTCCTGGGTCTCTGGACTTCTGACTTACACTGGAACTCACACCCTCAGTTCTCCCACATCTCAGACCTTCAGACTCAGACTAGAACTCACACCCTCAGCTCTCCTAGGTCTCAGACCTTCAGACTCAGACTAGAACTCACACCCTCAGCTCTCCTAGGTCTCAGACCTTCAGACTCAGACTAGAACTCACACCGTCGGCTCTCCTGGGTCTCAGGACTTCACACTCAGACTGGAACTCACACCCTCAGCTCTCCTAGGTCTCAGACCTTCAGACTCAGTCTAGAACTCACACCCTCGGCTCTCCTGGGTCTGAGGACTTCACACTCACACTGGAACTCACAACCTCAGCTCTCCTGGGTCTCAGGACTTCAGACTCAGACTGGAACTAGGGACCCTTGGCTCTCCTGGATCTCTGTCTTTCTAGCAGTGGATTAAGGAACTTCTCAGCTTCCATATTTAACTGACCTATTTTCTCATAATAAATCTAGCATCTATCTATCTATCTATCTATCTATCTATCTATCTATCATCTATCTATTATATTATATTATCTACCTATCTGTTTATTATCTGTTTATCATTTGTTATTATCCCTACTATCTGTCATCTGAAAATCATGTTTTTATCATATATCTATTTATTATTCATCTACCTATCCCCTGTCTCTGTAGCTGCTACATAGCTATCTGTCATTTATCTATCTCTTCTCTGTTTTTTTTTTTTTTTTTTTCTGTTTTTACACGGAGTTTCACTCTTGTTGTCCAGGCTAGAGAGCAATGGCGTGATCTTGGCTCATTACAACTCTGCCTCCCAGGTGCAAATGATTCTCCTGCCTCAGCCTCCCGAGTAGCTGGGGTTACAGGCATCTGCCACCACGCCCAGCTAATTTTTTGTATTTTTAGTAGAGACAGGGTTTCACCATGTTGGCCAGGCTGGTCTCGAACTCCTGACCTTGTGATCCACCCACCTCATCCTCCCAAAGTGCTGGGAATACAGGTGTGAGCCACCATGCTTGGCCTATCTTTCCCCTGTTGAATCTGTTTCTCTGGAAGCCTTGAGGAATATAGACATCTCTACTTTGTCATGGTTTCATTCACTCATTACAATGTCACCTCACTATATACCTGGTGCTTAAGAAAGTTCCGAGAGACAGTGTTGGGTAATGGGATGTATTTCTTGCTGATAACAGAATACCTGAAACTGAGTAAATGATAAGAAACCAAATTTATTCTTACAGTTCTGGAGGCTCAATAATTCTAGGTCAAGGGGTGGCGTCTGGTGAGGGCCTTCTTGCTATTGGGGACTCACTGCTGAGTCCCAAGGTGACACAGGCATCACATGGTGATGGGGCTGAGAGTGCTAACTCAGGTCTCTCTCCCACTTCTTATAAAGCCACTAGTCCCACTCCCTTGATAACCCATTAATCCATTAATTTATGACTGGATTAATCCATCTCTAAGAGCAGAGCCTTCACGGCCCAATCACCTCTTAAATAACTCACCTCTCAATGCTGCCATATAGGGGATAAAGTCTTCCCAGGAGTTTTGGAGGGGACAAATATTCACACCTTGGCATGGGGCTTGGATGACCTCCTAGTGTCCTCACTGTGGTGGTCTCCGGGCATGCATCTCTGTTCATGGCTCAGCCATCCACATGGTCCCAGAAGAGCCACCACACTCTACATGGATGAAGTACAGGGTTTTCAGACTCAAGATTTCTGGGATCCATCAACCGATGGCAGATGTCCTCAGCAAACACCACCAGAGTTACTTGAATCAACAACATCTCAAGTTGCTTGAAACTCGGATAAATTTGGAACCAAGCGTATCACAATTGGAGAGAAGAGACCCATCGCTTTCTTCTTTGGGAGTGTTCGTGGAGGTGGATGGATAAGAGTGTAAGGAAGGTTAAGAGGTTAGTAGAGACGAGCTTTCACCATGGTGGCCGGGCTGGTCTCTAACTCCTGACCTCGTGATCCACCCACCTCATCCTCATCCAGGGCAAGACTGGCTATTTCCCATTCTTAAATTGAGTAAAAATATCAGCCCTTTGCAAAACAAAACTCAAGGGGTGACGGGTACTGTCTTCAGCATCGTCCACCTCCATTGCTGGTGGCAGTTATCCCCTGAAACCACCTTCACCTGGAGCCATCCCAGCTTCTGCCCACATGATGGTTCCCCTTTCCTCATCTTCCTTTTTCCTCCTCCCACTTGTCCCACTTGTATCTTGAGGTTTTGCTATACTACAAACAGAATCTGATAAAATAATCTTGACTAAGCCAATGAGTAAAAAAACCCTTAAGTACGGTCTTCCACGCTCTTCCTGATTTGGACAAGAAGCTTGCAAATATGCTGGTATCTTCAGAAGAATGGGTGCTATGGGGTTATGGGTGAGGAGCCAGTTTTCTCCTCTGGTTTTTCGTGGGTATTTAAAAATTACAGCCAGGGGTAGCAGCAGTTCTCCCTCCCTAGCAGCTATGAGTCTATGGAAGGGTTTGTGTCCATGCTTTCTGGAATAATTACCAGAGCTAACCACATTCTATGTTTGGCTGTTTTTTCTTCTCCAAATGCATCTGGAGACCCACTTGGCAGCAGGAAGGTTGCTGGGTGCTCAGAGCATCTTACTCCAGGGAAGGATGGTGATAGGATAGATAGACAGACAGATAGAAAAATCAATAGATAGATATCTAGATAGATAGATGACGGATAGGCAGGCAGAGATAGATGATAGATAGATAGATAGATAGATAGATAGATAGATAGATAGATAGATAGATGATAGATAATAGACACATAGATAGATAGATAGATAGATAGATAGATAGATATAATGTGTTTGAATCATCCCAAAGTCATCTCCCCAACCCCCAGTTCATGGAAAACTAGTCTTCCAGGAAACTGGTCCCTGGTACCAAAAAGGTTGGGGGCCACTGATACAGGGGTATTCGTGTCCTTATGAGAAGGGGAAGAGACCCCAGAATTCTCTCTGTCTCTCTCTCTCTCTCTCTCTCTCTGTCTCCACGTGTGAGGACACAGCAAGAAGGCAGCCATTCACAGACCAGAAAGAGAGCCCTCACCAGACACTGAGTATGCCCTGTCCACACCTTGATCTCAGACTTCCAGCCTCCAGAACCATGAGAAAATAAATGTCTGCTGTTTAACCCAGCGGTCCCCAGGCTTTTTGGCACCAAGGACCACTTTCACGGAAGACAATTGTTCCACGAACTGGGGAGGGGGTCTGGCTTGGGGATGATTCACGTGCATTACATTGATTGTGTACTTTATTTCTGTTATCATTGCATTGTAATATATAATGAAATAATTATCCATATCAGCATAATGTAGAATCGGTGGGTGCCCTGAGCTTGTTTTCCTGCAACTAGATTGTCCCCTGTGGGGGTGATGGGAGACACGATAGAGCATCAGGTATTGATTCTCATCAGGAGCATGCAGTGAAATCTAGATCCCTCACATGCACGGTTCACAGTAGGGTTTGTGCTCCTATGAGCATCAAATGCCTCTGCTGCTGATCTGACAGGAGGTGGGGCTCAGGCTGTAATGGGAGAGATGGGGAGTGGCTGGGAACACAGATGAAGGTGTGCTTGCTTGTCCACCGCTCACCTCCTGCTGTGGCACCTGGTTCTTCAGAAGCCACTGACTAGTAGCAGTCTGTGGGGCAAGGGTTGGGAGACCCTGGTTTAACCCACCCAGTCTGTAGTCCCCTGTCATGGGCAGCCTAAAGAAAACTAATGCAAGCACCTGCCGCTGCAGGCAGTGAGCATAGGCTGTTTCCAAGCCCACCAAAGAGGCCACCTCTCTTGTAATTATAATTGTATTTCTCATTGACGATGGATATGAAAATCCTTAATGCCACATTGTTTGGGGGACCTCAGAAAAGGCAGGGATAGGCCGGGCACCATGGCTCATGCCTGTAATCCCAGCACTTTGGGAGGCCGAGGCAGGTGGATCACCTGTGGTCAGGTGTTCGAGATCAGCCTCACCAACATGGTGAACCCCTGTCTCTACTAAAAAAATACAAAATTAGCCGGGTGTTGTGGCAGGTGCCTGTAATCCCAGCTACTCGGAAGGCTGAGGCAGGAGAATCACTTGAACCTGGAAGGTGGAGGTTCAGAGAGCCGAGATCCCACCATTGCACTCTAACCTGGGCAACAAGAGCGAAACTCCATCTCAAAAAAAAAAAAAAAAAAAAGTGAATGTCCAGTCAGGCACACGTGGCTCTTGCCTGTAATCCCAGCACTTTGGGAGGCCGAGGCAGGTGGATCGCAAGTTCAGGAGTTCAAGACTAGCCTGGCCAATATGGTGAAACCCCGTCTTTACTAAAAAAAATACAAACATCAGCCAAGTGTGGTGGTGGGCGCCTGTCATCCCAGCTACTTGGGAGGCTGAAGCATGAGAATCGCTTGAACCTGGGAGGTGGAGGTTGCAGTGAGCCGAGATGACTCCAGTGCATTCCAGCCTGGGTGAGAGAGTGAGACTCTGTCTCAAAAACAAACAAAAACAAACAAACTATCCAAAAACAACGACAACAAAAAGAAAAGGCAGGGATACCGGATGAGAAGGCAGACATTTCCAGAAAGAATAGATGTGTGGATGATATTTTCTAGCCATAAGTTTTTATTTTCTTTTTTTTTTAAATAATGACTGTATCAAAATAGCACATGGCACCTGCTAGAAGGATGCTGGCTAACTGGTACCAATTGCCTACATCCTATGACTCATCGTGTCCCAGGTACGAGTGCCCACGTAGGTGGTGGTCGTAGCTTCTGTTCTCATCAGCTTGATTTTTCAGAAAATTGTATCCTGGAATAGCCACTTATTGGCATTAGAGAGAGAAAGATGCTGATTATAATAACTCCTGTGTCTTGAAGTATCGGGTCCAAGCTGCTACTAAGTTAACTGGAACATGTTCTATTCATTTGTTAGTGCCTAAAATTAACCAGGCTCCTTGGGGCCCTGAACACCTTGTTCCAGAAATACATCAATATTGATCATTGCTGCATTTCCCCATTAAATAGGGCAGCTGGGGTATTTTTAGCACAAAACACTGAAACAGAACAAAATGTGATTACCTATGTCGTTATGGTAATACAGAAGTCCCAGATTTGACTTCTTTCAAAAAAGGAGGTCTTTATGTTCATAAAAAAGAGACAGAAAGATTAAAAAAAAGAAAGAGAAAGAAAGAAAGAAGGAAAGAAAGAGAAGAAAGAAAGAAAAAATGAAGGGAAGAAAGAAGAAATAAGAAAGAAAAAGAAGAGAGAGACACAGAGAAAGAAAGCAAGCAAGCAAGAAAGAAAGAAAGAAAGAAAGAAAGAAAGAAAGAAAGAAAGAAAGAAAGAAATAAAGAAAGAAAGAAAGAAAGGGAGAGAAAGAAAAAAGAAAGGAAGGAAGGAAGGGACTGGGCGTGGTGGCTCACGCCCGTAATCCCAGCACTTTGGGAGGCCGAGGCAGGTGGATCACGAAGTCAAGAGATTGAGACCATCCTGGCCAACATGGTGAAACCCCGTCTCTAATAAAAATACAAAAATTAGCCGGGCATGATGGCTGGCGCCTGTAGTCCCAGCTATTCGGGAGACTGAGGCAGGAGAATCGCTTAAACCCTGGAGGCAGAGGTTGCAGTGAGCTGAGATCACGCCACTGCACTCCAGCCTGGTGACAGAGCAAGACTCTGTCTCAAAAAAAAGAAAGAAAGAAAGAAAAATAAAGAAACAGAAAGGAAGAAAGAAAAAAGAAAGAAGGAAAGAAAGATAGACAGATGAATTTGTTCAGTGGGAAACAGGCGTATCATGTTATTTTATTTTATTTTATTTTATATTTTATTTTATTTTATTTTATTTTATGAGACAAGGTCTTACTCTGTCACCCAGGCTGGAGTGCACTGGTGCAATCATGGCTCACTGTAGCCTCGACCTCCTGGGCTCAAGCGATCCTCCCACCTCAGCCTCCAAAGTAGCTGAGACCACAGGCACACACCACCATGCCTGGCTAATTTTTAATTTTTTTTCTGTGCAGATGGGGTCTTGCTATATATTGCCCAGGCTGGCCTCAAACTCCTGGCCTTAAGCAATCCTCCTGCTTTGGTTTACCAAAGTGCTGGGATTACAGGCATGAACCACCACAATTGGCTGATTCTTTAAAAAAAATTAATAAATATCTGGCAGAATCTTAACAGTGAGAAGATACTGTATTCATTGCCAAGGGCTGGGGCAGTGCAGAGGTTAAAGAGATACACTGAGGGTCAGATGCAGAATGTTGGAGTGGTTCACAGTTTAGTATAACCCAGCATATTGGGGGTGTTGCAAACGAAGCCAATCCGGCCCCCTGCACGTTACTGTCAATAAAGTTTTATTGAAACACGGTCACACACACATTCTTGTGCACACCGTCTGTGGCTGCTTTCCTGCCACAAGGGCAGAGCTAAATCCTTGCATGGCAGACTGTGTGGCCCACAAAACTGAAAATATTGACTATCTGGCTCTTCACTTAAAAGATTTGCCCACCTCTGGTCTAATTGGTGTTGGAGGAATGCTTCGTAGTGACTCAGCCACTCCTTTTTTCTTTCTTTTCTTTTCTTTTTTTTTTTTTTTTTGAGACTGTGTCTTACTCTGTCACCCAGGCTGAAGTGCAGTGGCTTTATCTCAGCTCACTGAACCTCCGCCTCCCGATTCAAGCGAGTCTCCTGCATCAGCGTCCTGAGTAGCTGGGATTACAGGCTCTTGCCATCATGCCCTGCTAATTTTTGTATTTTTAGTAGAGACAGGATTTCGCCATGTTGGCCGGGCTGGTCTCGAACTTCTGACCTCATGATCCACCCACCTCAGCCTCCCAAAGTGCTGGGATTACAAGTTTGAGCCACCAAGCCCGGCCCACATAATTTTTATTTAATATATTTAATATAAATATTAAATAAATAAATTTACTAAATATAAATATTAAACAAATGTTTATTCATTAATATAAATATTACACAAATATTTATTTTTATCTTAATGAATTAATTTACATAAATTTATTTATTTATATCTTACACAAATATTTAATATTTATATTAAGGAATTAAATTTATTCATTTATATATTACACAAATATTTAATATTTATATGAAGGGATAAATGTAAATAAATTTATTCATTTATATATTACACAAATATTTAATATTTATATGAAGGAATAAATTTAAATAAATTTATTCGTTAATGTATATTACACAAATATTTAATATTTATGAGGGAATAAATTTAAATAAATTTATTCATTTATATATTACACAAATATTTAATATTTATATGAAGGAATAAATTTATTTAAATAAATTTATTCCTTCATATAAATATTAAATACATGTATACAATAAATAAATTTATATTAAAATATATTTTTTAAAATCCTGTTACCAAATATATATATTTGGATATAGCAGAAGCACGTGAAAGAGGAGAATGACCATCGCAGCAGCATTCTTGGAATTATCTACTAAGGTAAAGGAGCCCCTTGGGGCAGGTGGTGATCGCTAATCGAGGATCCCCTTGGAGGGCTGGTTGGTTTTGACTTGGTAGTCCTCTCTCCTGTTGGTTTCCGGGGAGTGGTCAACACATGGGCAGACAAGGTATATAGCTCTTTTTGGGGTCTATGGAGAATCAGAGCCCCTCCATGAACCCAGCTAAAGAGGCAACACATGCTTAATTCCATTCCACACTCAGGGAAGTCAACTCTCTAACAACGCAGAAGAAAGATGAAAAGGATGAAAACGTCCATTCGGTTTGAGAGACGGACTCCCACATCTGTGGGCAGAAGGCCAAAGTTAGCCCCAGAGGCACACCCCGTCCACTCCAGGTGCTGTGTGTGGGCGTTAGCCTTCCAGGGACTTCACGGCCAAGAAGACAGTTCCCCCACGGAGCTGGGACGACCCTCTTTTCTGAGCCGTTTCAGAATGCCAGCCAGGGAATTCGTATTAAGCAGGTGCAAAAGTAAGGAGGACAGATAGAATAGAATGTAGACCCAGGCGGGGTGCAGGGGTTCATGTCTGCAGTCCCAGCACTTTGGAAGGGTGAGGCAGGTGCATTGCTTGCATCCAGCCTGAGTGATACACAAAGACCCCAACTCTGCAGTTGTATAGACATTTACAACTCTACAGTTGGGAGTATAGACATTTATTCTTTTTTAACTCTACAGTTGGGAGTATAGATATTTAGTACAGACAGAATGTCTGTCCAGGCCTAAATTCTATTCTTTTTTCCTCTTTTTTTTTTTTTGAGGCAGGGCCTCACTGTGTCACTCTGGCTGGACTGCTGTGATACAACCTCGGCTCACTGCAACCTCTGCCCCCTGGGCTCAGGCGATCCTCCTGCCTTAGCCTCCCAGGTAGCTGGGATTACAGGTGCGTGAACCACCATGCCCGGCTAAGTTTTGTATTTTTGGGAGAGTTCGATCTGTCTCGTTTTCGTCTCTTCCTTATCACTTGTGGATCATCAAGGCGTTCAGAGTCCTTCACGGGACACCAAGACGCCAAGTTGTTGTTTTGAGTTTACCATGTCAGTACATTAATTTCTTCTTATTTATTTATTTATGTATTTATTTTGAGACAGATTCTCGCTCTGCCACCCAGGCTGGAGGGCAGTGGCGCCATCTCGGCTCACTGCAACCTCCGCCTCCAGGGTTCAAGCCATTCTCCTGCCTCAGCCTCCCAAGTAACTGGGATTACAGGCACCTGCCACCATGCCCAGGTAATGTCTGTATTTTTAGTAGAGACAGGGTTTCTCCATGTTGGCCAGGCTGCTCTCGAACTCCTGAGCTCAGGTGATCCACCCACCTGGGCCTCCCAAAGTGCTGGGATGACAGGCATGAGCCACCACGCTTGGCCTATCTTTCCCCCGTTGAATCTGTTTCTCTGGAAGGGAAGCTTGCAAAAAAAGAAAAAAGAAAAGAAACCTTAACGTGTGAATAAATGATGTCTACAAAAAGCAAATCCTACAGTCATGGGTGCAGGTACATTTTTCTTTGCAGTTCTAGCGAATTCTCCCCTTGGGAATACAAAATACACCATTCTTTTTTTTAATTCTTGCTTTAAGGATGGCCACTGCCACAGAAAGTGAGTGAGGGACGGTATCTGTGTATGTTGAAAATACTCACGTTTTCTGGTGCAGAGATTTCTCTGGAGTAATGGCATTTTTCTGTGTGGCAGTTAGCATTTAGAGTGAATAGAGTTTCTCTCTTTTTTTTCTTTTGCAGTGTTATGCACTCGAAAATGTCATCTTTTTTCTATTCCTTTTAAAATCAAATTACAACGTGACATTCAATAAAATATCTTTTGCGCAACTAATAAAAACAAGACCCTCGGTGCCTTGACAATTAAGGCACGGGGTCCGACACGCCGCCTCCCATACAGTTTATGGCTTCCCTTTGATGTCAGGGTTTCCTATATTAAAAAAAAAAAAAGAGCCCCATTATTTATTAATAGCCTTCTGTGTTTTAAACGTTTCTTTTTCTTGTGTGGAGAGAAAAAAAAATCATTTGCCTTTTAATGGGGTGTCAGATTTGCTTTCGAAACCTTCTAAAAGGTTATCGTTGTTGAATACGAAGAAGTTTCTTTCTGCGGAATCAATGAAGACTCTGTTTCCCGGGCTGCTCCGTGGAAAACTTGATTTCACCATGTTGCAAAGTGCAGGGGTGGGACGTTTCACTGCGGTTAACTATTTTCACATGGAAGGTAAAGAAAAATGCAAAGTCCTCACACGTACTAAATAACCTGCAGGCTGCCTTATGTCTGGGACGTCTTGCAACGGCCTGGCGGTTAGAGCTCACGGAGATGTCCAGTTCAATTAGATGCTTCGTAAACCTGCTAGCAATTAACTCAGCCAGGAGCTGAGACCGAACACCAGGACTAAGAGGGGGTTAGATCACGATTCAGGAGCTGAGACTTAACTGCCAGCTCCTGAACTACCTCGAGGCCGAGGTAGCAGTATCTACCAGCTTGACCAGCTGTCCTGGAGAAAATGACCCACCTGCAAATTCTATTTTATTATTATTATTTTTTTTTGAGGCAGAGTCTCACTCTCTGTCCCCCAGGCTGGAGTGCAGTGGTGCGATCTCGGCTCACTGCAACTTCCGCCTCCCGGGTTCAAGCAATTCTCCTGCCTCAGCCTCCGGAGTAGCTGGGACTACAGGCACTCACCACCAGGCCCGGCTAATTTTTGGTATTTTTAGTAGAGACGGGTTTCCACCATGTTGACCAGGCTAATCTTGAACTTCCGACCTCAAGTGATCCGCCCACCTCGGCCTCCCAAAGTGCTGGGATGACAGGCTTGAGCCACCGTGCCCGGCCTCCAAGTTCTATTGTAACCCATCTCTAAATTTGATTGTAACTGTAGGGAGGACAGATAGAATAGAATTTGGACCCAGGCTGGGTGCAGTGGTTCATGCCTGCAGTCCCAGCACTTTGGGAGGCTGAGGCAGGTGCATTGCTTGAATCCAGGCTGAGTGGTACAAAAAGTACCCTCAACTCTCCAGCTGGGAGTGTAGACATTTAGACCTGGACAGAGTGTCTGTCCAGGCCTAAATTCTATTCTTTTTTCCTTTTTGAGGCAGGGCCTCGCTCTATCAGTCTGGCTGGACTGCCGTGGTACAGCCTCGGCTCGTTGCAACCTCTGCCCCCTGGGCTCCTGCCCCAGCCTCCTGAGTAGCTGGGATCACAGGTGCGTGCACCACCACGCCCGGCTAAGTTTTGTATTTTTGGTAGAGTTGGGTGTTTTTGTGTGTGTCATTCAGGCTGGGTTCAAGCAATCCACCTGTCTCAGGCTCTCAAAGTGCTGGGATTAACAGGCGTGAACCACTGCACCCAGCCTGGGTCTAAATTATATTCTATCTGTAGGCAGGACAGAGAGAATAGAATTTAGAGATGGGTTAGAATAGCATTTAGAGATGGATTATTTTATGTTTGTTTGATTTTGCTACAGGGCAGCGTGCTCCAAAGCAGCTGTGGGCCTGTTTAGATAACAGTGGACAGGCCGGGTGGGGTGGCTGATGCCTGTAATCCCAGCACTCTGGGAGGCCGAAGCGGGCGGATCACAAGGTCAGGAGATGGGGACCATCCTGGCTAACACGGTGAAACCCCATCTCTACTAATACAAAAAATTAGCTGGGCGTGGTGGCGGGCGCCTGTAGTCCCAGCTACTCAGGAAGCTGAGGCAGGAGAATGGCATGAACCCGGAAGGCAGAGCTTGCAGTGAGCCAAGATCGCACCACTGCACTCCAGCCTGTGGGACTGAGTGAGACTCTGTCTGAAAAAAAACAAAAAACAAAAATGTCATACACAAGAGTGGCAATTCTTTTTTTCTTTTTTTTTTTTTTTTGAGACGGAGTCTAGCTCTGTTGCCCAGGCAGGAGTGCAGTGGCATGATCTTGGCTCACTGCAACCTCCATCTCCCGGGTTCACCCCATTCTCCTGCCTCAGCCTCCCAAGTAGCTGGCATTACAGGTGCCCACCACTATGTCGAGCTAACTTTTGTATTTTTAGTAGAGATGGGGTTTCACCATGTTGGCCAGGCTGGTCTCGAACTCCTGACCTCAAATGATCCACCCACCTCGGCCTCCCAAAATGCTGGGATTACAGGCGTGAGCCGCTGCACCCAGCCTACTTTTACAGTGTCCAGGACAATTTCATTTTGACTGAAATATAATTAATTCCATTCTTTTTCAAGGTATTACATGTAAGAAGTTGAAAGGTCACCTTGTTTGTGTATGGATCATTGGTGGCTGAACTGCCTCCGAAATTCCTCTGTCATTGAGAAGAGCAGGGGTAGGTGTTCTGAGGGTGTAGAGAGGTGAAAGGAACAACCCATAGTGGAGTTAATCCCAGGACCGTAGGTGACCCAGGCTTGATAAAGTCATCTGTGAGAAGTAAATGATATAAACAGGGTCAGGTCAACCTGTACAGGACTATGAACTTAATACACTTTACCTTAATAGACTGCTTCCTTGCTGTGATGAGTTCATGAAGTAGAAAGGGTGTCACCAGCCCACAGCCTGCACAGGACGAGGACCCCAATACACTTGACCTCTCATTCTCTGAGTGAAGAACCCATGAAAGGAGGGGGAGTCTCACCAGCTCAGAACCTGCACAGGACTAGGACGTCAATACATTTAACCTTTCCTTCCCCGTGTGAGGAATACATGAAGGGAGGAGGGTGTCACCAGCACAGAACCTACACATGACTAGGACCTCAATACACTTGACTTCTCCTTCCCCATGTGGGGAATAGATGAAGTCATGAGGGTGTCACCACTCCAGAGCCTGCCCAGGACCAGGACCTCAGTACACTTTAACACTCTTTCCCTGTGTGAGGAATATATGAAGTCATGAGGGTGTCATCAGCCCAGAGCCTGCACATGACTAGGACTTCAATACACTTGACTTCTCCTTCCCCATGTGAGGAATACATGAAGTCACGAGGGTGTCACCAGCCCACAGTCTGCACAGGATGAGGACCTCAATACACTTGACTTCTCCTTCCCCATGTGAGGAATAGATGAAGTCACGAGAGTGTCACCAGCCCACAGTCTGCACAGGATGAGGACCTCAATACACTTGACTTTTCCTTCCCCATGTGAGGAATAGATGAAGTCACGAGGGTGTCACCAGCCCACAGTCTGCACAGGATGAGGACCTCAATACAGTTTAACACTCTTTCCCTGTGTGAGGAATATATGAAGTCATGAGGGTGTCATCAGCCCAGAGCCTGCACATGACTAGGACTTCAATACACTTGACTTCTCCTTTCCCATGTGGGGAATAGATGAAGTCATGAGGGTGTCACCAGCCCAGAGCCTGCCCAGGACCAGGACCTCAATACACTTTAACACTCTTTCCCTGTGTGAGGAATACATGAAGGGAGGAGGGTGTCACCACCCCAGAGCCTACCGAGGACCAGGACCTCAATACACTTGACCACTCTTTCCCTGTGTGAGGAATAGATGAAGTCACGAGGGTGTCACCAGCCCAGAACTTACACATGACTAGGACCTCAATACACTTGGCTTCTCCCTCCTCATGTGAGGAATAGATGAAGACACGAGGGTGTCACCAGCCCACAGTCTGCACAGGATGAGGACCTCAATACACTTTAACACTCTTTCCCTGTGTGAGGAATAGATGAAGTTACAAGGGTGTCACCAGCCCACAGTCTGCACATGACTAGGACTTCAATACACTTGACTTCTCCTTCCCCATGTGGGGAATAGATGAAGTCATGAGGGTGTCACCAGCCCAGAGCCTGCCCAGGACCAGGACCTCAATACACTTGACCACTCTTTCCCTGTGTGAGGAATACATGAAGGGAGGAGGGTGTCACCAGCACAGAACCTACACATGACTAGGACCTCAATACACTTGACTTCTCCCTCCTCATGTGAGGAATAGATGAAGACACAAGGGTGTCACCAGCCCAGAGCCTGCACAGGACCAGGACCACAATACACTTGGCCCCTCCTTCCCTGTGTGAGGAAGATATGAAGTGAGAGGTTCTCATCAGCCCAGAGCCTGCACCAGACAAGGACCTCAATATGCTTGGCCTCTCCTTCCTCATGTGAGGAATATATGAAATGAGAAAGGTCTCACCAGCCCAGAGCCTCCACAGAATCAGGACCTCAATACACTTGACCAGTCCTTCCCTGTGTGAGGAATAGATGAAGTGAGAATGGTCTCATCAGCCCAGAGCCTGCATTTTCATTCCACTCTTCCAATTTGGCCACAACACTGTAGAGGTGGACAGTCCCAGAGCCCCCCAAAATAGTCACTGAAGCCAAAATATCAGGAAGAGAAGAACTAGCTGTCTTTTCTATGCCATATTTTATCAGTGCAGACAGCTTTGAGGCTGATGTTCAAAGAATCCAGAAAAGGTAAGCGTTTAATTATTCGTCCTTAATTGTAATACTCATTAAGGATTCCACCTTTATCATTAGCATATCATAAGATATCTTTCTTATGCAGATGAAAGTTGTGGAGATTCACTCTCTAGACAGCATTTAGTGAGATTAGAGTACTCAACCTACATCCATATCAAGGTAGCAGAAACGCATCTGAGAAAGTTTAACCACTTATTTTGCCATGGTTCATGGAGATGACCTTAAGTGTGTCTGTCACCAAAAGGGACTTTGTAGGGTGAGAGTGATATAGTACATTGTCAAGGGAAGTTTGCTGATATCTGAGGCTGTTTTCTGGAATCTCCCTGTTGTGAGGAATCCATAAGGTGAGGAGGGTGTCATCAGCCCAGATCCTACACAGGACTAGGGACTCAATACACTTGACCTCTCCTCCTCTGCGTGAGATCTGATGTCTCCACACCTTTTCCTGGTATGGCTTACAACTGAAACTTCACCTGAGTACAACAAAAACCTAGCCATGTTTTGCTGGGGCCACATCACATCCTTCCCATGATGGATTCTTTGGCCCAGTTTCCAGGGAGTGTTCTTGGGTTTATCATATGTAGATACAGTCCTTGTTACCTCGACCTTAAAGCATCGTTGGCTCATACCTTGATCCCAGCACTTTGGGAGGCCGAGGTGGGTGGATCACTTGAGGCTAGGAGATCAAGACCAGCCTGGACAACATGGTGAAACCCTGTCTCTACTAAAAATACAAAAAAAATGAGCTGGGCTTGGTGGTGTGCACCTGCAGTCCCAGCTACTGGAGAGGTTGAGGCAAGAGAATTACTTGAACCCAGGAGGTGGAGGTTTCAGTGAGCTGAGATCATGCCAGTGTACTCCAGCCTGAGCAACAGAGTGAGATTCAGTTTTGTTTTTTTGTTTTTGTTTTTGTTTTTGTTTTTTTTTGAGACAGAATCTCACTCTGTCCCCTAGCTGGAGTGCAGTGGCACGATCTTGGCTCACTGCAACCTCCACCTCCCGGGTTCATGCCATTCTCCTGCCTCAGCCTCCCAAGTATCTGGGACTACAGGTGCCCACCACCAAGCCTGGCTAATTTTTTGTATTTTTAGTAGAGACAGGGTTTTACCGTGTCAGCCAGGATGGTCTTGATCTCCTGACCTTGTGATCTGCCCGCCTCTGCCTCCCAAAGTGCTGGGATGACATGCGTGAGCCACTGCGCCTGGTGAGATTCGGTCTTAAAAAAAAAAAAGAAAAGAAAAGAAAAAGAAAAAAGAAAGCATCCAGGTGATCTTCCCTATGGGTCATAGATGTCTTCACCCAGGGTGAACGTAGAACCGTGCACACCCAGACAATGCTGAGAATGAAGTGAGTAGGACTCAGATACAGATGATCTCAGGTAGAGGCTGCAGCTGGAAGCATTATTAAAAGTCCACATTAACTTTCCCTCCCCTTCTCCCTGGGATGCTGCTACCCTCATTGAAACTTCAGCCACCACATGCTCTCTACGGAGAGCATTTGAGAGAGAGCATTTGTCCCCTAAAGATACAGCCTTAGCCAGCATGAGGCCATTTTCTTGTCTTCCTTTTCCGTTCATACGATGATCTATATTCTATTCTCCTTATACACTAACTCTGTGTGATCTTTGCCTAGATAAACTTTCATCAAACGACTAATGAACAGAAAGTTTAAAAAATAGATTAATCACCAAATAATTGCGTTCGGAGTGTGTCCAAGTATAGAAAAATCAGGGCATTCGCAGATAAGAACAGATTTCAATATTTATGAAGTACTTTTTCTATAATTAAGAAGAATCCTGCAAAAGACTTTTATTGTCATTATTCTTTTGAATCTTAATCCATAAATGGTTATTAAATCATTAAAAGAAAAATGTATAACCCCAACGTGAATTATCTTTCCTTTGATGAGCCTGGCAGAATATCAGTCGTTTTAGGTGTTTGGATCACTTTTGAGGATACACAAATGGCATTAGAAGTTTTCAGACTAATTATAAGTCTGAAAACAGGGGCAGAAAAGAAGAGACACAAACAAAAGAGGAAGACAAAAAGTGGAGTGAGAGGCATTAGGACATCCAGATGATGGAGTGGCATGAGGGATTTGTGCATTTTTACCTTGGAAGTTCTCTGAAGATGGAATATATTCTGTATCATCGTGTAAGCCAAAAATGAAATCTTAAGGGTTTGAACCCATTGAATCTTTTTTTTGAGATAGAGTCTTGCTCTGTCACCCAGGCTGGAGTGCAGTGGCACCATCTCTGTTTGCTGCAAGCTCCGCCTCCCCGGTTCAAGGGATTCTCCTGCCTCAGCCTCCCCAGTAGCTGGGATTACAGGCACACGCCACCACGCTCAGCTACTTTTTGTATTTTTGGTAGAGATGGGGTTTCACCATGTTGGTCAGGCTGGTCTTGGACTCTTGACCTCATGATCCGCCCGCCTCGGCCTCCCAAAGTGCTGGGATTACAGGTCTGAGTCACCACACCCGGCCTGAACTGAGCCTCTCTTCACCAAGGGGACTCCAGAGAAAAACTAGATTCCTGGCTGGGATGGTGAATGTTGAGTGTCAACTTGACCGGATTGAAGAATGCAAAGTATTCATCGCGGCTGTGTCTGTGAGGGTCTTACCAAAGGATATTCACACTGGAGCCAGTGGACTGAGAGAGGCAGACCCACCTTCACTCTGGGTGGGCACCATCCCATCAGCTGCCAGCTGGGCTAGGATAGAAGCAGGCAGAGGTTGGTCGGAGGACTAGACTGGCTGAGTCTTCCGGCCTCCATCTTTCTCCCATGCTGAATGTTTCCTGCCTTTGACCATAGACTCCATCACGCTCCATCAGTTTTTACACTATTGGATGTGCACCACTGGTTTGCCAGGGACTCTTGTCACCCAGGCTGGCATGCAGTGGCACCATCTCGGCCCACTGCAAGCTCCGCCTCCCAGGTTCAAGTGATTCTCCTGTCTCAGCCTCCCGAGTAGCTGGGACTACAGGCACCCGCCACCATGCCCTGCTAATTTTTTGTATTTTTAGTAGAGACGGGGTTTCAGCGTGTTAGCCAGGAAGGTGTCGAAATCTGCCCTGTTGGCCTCCCTGCTTTTGATGTTTTGGGTTGTGGACGGGATTCACCACTGGCTTTCTGGCTTCTCAACTTGCAGACGGCCTGTTGTGGGACTTTCACCTTATGATGGGGTGAGTCAACTCTTCTAATAAAATCCCCTTTATTTTATTTTGAGACGGAGTCTCACTCTGTTGCCAGGCTTGAGTGCAGTGGTGCAATCTCAGCTCACTGCAAGCTCTGCCTCCTGGGTTCAAGCGACTCTCCTGCCTCAGCCTCTGGAGTACCTGGGATTACAGGCGCCCGCCACCACGTCCGGCTAATTTTTTGTATTTTTAGTAGAGACAGGGTTTCACCGTGTTGGCCAGGATGGTCTCGATCTCCTGACCTCATGACCCGCCCGCCTCAGCCTCCCAAAGTGCTGGGATTATAGGCGTGAGCCACCGCACCTGGCCACAAAATATTTTTTAAAATGAGCAGGGCATGGTGGTGAGTGTCTGTGGTTCCAGCTATAAGGAAAGTTGAGGTGGGAGGATCTCTTGAGCCCAGGAGTTTGAGAACAGCCTAGGCAACATAGCAAGACCCCATCGCTATAAAAAAAATTACCCAGGCATGGTGGCATGCACTTGTAGTCCCAGCTACTCAGGCAGTTAAGGCAGAAAAAGATGCTTGAGCCTTGGAGTGTGAGACCAGGCTGGAAAACATAGCAAGATCCCATGTCTATAATTTTTTTTTTTTTTTTTTTTTTTTGAGACGGAGTACCGCTCTGTCACTCAGGTTGGAGTACAGTGGCGCGATCTTGGCTCACTGCAAGCTCCACCTCCCGGGTTCACGCCATTCTCCTGCCTCAGCCTCCTGAGTAGCTGGGACTACAGGCGCCCGCCACCATGCCTGGGTAATTTTTTTTTTTTTTGTATAAAAAATTTTTTAAAAACATCCGGGCATGGTGGCATGCACCTGTAGTTCCAGCTACTTACTCAGTTGAGGTAGAAGGATGACTTAAGCCCAGGAGTTGGAGGCTGCAGTGAGCCAGCCAGGATCATTTCACTGCACTCCAGCCTGGGTGACAGAGCAAGACCCTGAGAAAGAAAGAAGGAAGGAAGGAAGGAAGGAAGGAAGGAAGGAAGGAAGGAAGGAAGGAAGGGAAGAAAGAAAAGAAAGAGAGAAAGGAAGAAAGAAAGAAAGAATGGAAGGTGATAAAGACAAAGAAAAGAAAGAAAGAAAGAAAAAGAAAGAAAGGAAAGAAAAAGAGAGACAAAGAAAGGAGCAGCGGAAGGAAGGAAGAAGAGAAAGGAAAAGAAAAAATAAAGAAAGACAGGAAGGAAGGAAGGGAGAGAGATAAAGAAAAACAAAGAAGAGAAAGAAAGAAAGGAGAGAGGGAAGGAAGGAAGAGAGAAAGAAAGAAAGAAAGAAAGAAAGAAAGAAAGAAAGAAAGAAAGAAAGAGAAAGAAAGAAAGAAAAGAGAAAGAAAGAAAGAAAAGGAAGGAAGGAGAGAAAGAACAGAAAGAAAAGAAACAAGAAAGGAGAAAAGAAAAAAGGAATTATGGAAAAGAAAGCAGGGGGAGACATTGGGAAGACAACCAGAAAGGGCCCTGTCCTTTCCCCAGGCCCTGGCTGACCGTGTGATGACAAATTGATATAGGGCTGCAGCCCCGTCCTTCATGGAAAGTGACTGAGAGATCTGTCAGGACCCGTGTGCGCATTTGATCTGCAGAAAGATTGAATTAGGCAGGGGATTAGAGTGGGGAACATTGCGATGCTTGCCGTTGTGAAAACAAATGTCAGGTAGGCGTTCATTAGGCGGGCTGGGAGCAAGCCAGCTCTGTAGAAAGCATATTTATAGGCCACGAGGACACAGCATTTGACCTTGTCCCGGTGGAAGAAGCGGGGAGGGGGGTGGGGGATCCCAGGAGTTGATTTGTACGGCAGTGGCAATGAGTGGGTTAGGGGCTATTTGTTGAACGTCTCTGTGGGCTGTGGGCTTCTGTCTGCAGGGTTCTTTTGTTCCTGGTGTGTGTGCCATCTCATGCGTGCATATGAACATACATGAATGCACACACACACGTACACACAGTGTGGTTACACATGCGTGCCTGGGAAGTGGCACATGCAGATTTTGTCTTTGCTAGATTGTTACTCCAGTCATGCACAAGCTTTCACATGTGTGCTGTCAGGCAAGCATGCACACACATGCACACACACATGCATGCACGCACATGCACACACAGTGTGGATACACATGCATGCCTGCGAGGACTCATATGCAGATTTATTCTTTGCTAGATTCTTGCTGTGGCCATGCACAAGCTCTCACATGTGTGCACTCATGCAAACATGCACATACATGCATGCATACACAGTGTGCTTACACATGCATGCCTGGGAGAAGGCATACGCAGATTTCTTCTTTGCTAGCTTCTTGCTGTGGCCATGCACAAACTCTCACGTGTGTGTGCACTCATGCACACAGGCACACTCACACACATATGCACACATGTGCATGCACAGTGTGATTACACATGCAGTCTTGGGAAGAGGCATATACAGATTTCTTCTCTGCTAGATTCTTGCTCCAGGCGTGCACAAGCTCTCACATGTGTGCAGTCGTGCAAACATACACACACACGCATGCACACACAGTGTGCATACACATGCATGCCTGAGAGGAGGCATATGCAGATTTTTCTTTGCTAGATTCTTGCTGTGGCCATGCACAAGCTCTCACGTGTGTGTGCAGTCATGCACACATGCACACACACACACATCCACACACGTGCATGCATGCACAGTGTGGTTACACATGTGTGCCTGGGAGGTGGCATATGCAGATTTTGTCTTTGCTAGATTGTTACTCCAGCCATGCACAAGCTTTCACATGTGTGCAGTCATGCAAACATGCATATACATGCATGCACACACATGCACACACAGTGTGGATACACATGCGTGCCCGGGAGAAGGCATATGCAGATTTATTCTTTGCTAGCTTCTTGCTGTGGCCATGCAGAAGCACTCATGTCTGTGTGCACACATGTACACGCACACACATCCACACATGTGCATGCACACACAGTGTGGTTAAACTTTTATGCCTGGGAGTTGGCACAGGCTAATTTTCTCTTTGCTAGATTCTTGCTCTGGCCATGCACAAGCTCTCACGTGTCTGGGCAGTCATGCAAACACACACACACACGCAGTGCACAAGCTCTCACGTGTGTGTGCAGCCATGCAAACAGACACACACACACACCTGCAGTGTCTATATGCACGACTGGCTGGGAAGAAATCCAGGTGAAATGCCTCTTTGCTTTGTGGTTCCCCTAAGCTCCATCTTGACCAGACACCTGACCTCAGTCAAATCCAGGAAAACTGTAAATCGGGTCAATTCTCAAGGGGGATCTTGTTTTTATCCAACTGACAACTACCAGATATGTATTTACTTGTTTGCAAGCATGTTTTAATTAATTAATTAATTTACTTATTTTTGAGACACAGTTTCATTCTATCGCTGGAGGGCCCTGGCATGATCTCGGCTCACTGCAGCCTCCGTCTCCCGGGTTCAAGAAATTCTCCTGCCTCAGCCTCTGGAGTAGCTGAGATGACAAGCGTGCACCACCACGCCCAGCTAATTTTTGTATTTTTAGTAGAGACTGGGCTGGTCTTGAACTCCTGACCTCAGGTGATCCACCTGCCTCGGCCTCCCAAAGTGCTGGGATTACAGGCATGAGCCACTGTGCCCGATCTATTTTGAAATTTTTATAGATTTTAGGGGTTTAAGTGCAATTTTGTTGCATGTGTAGATTGCAGAATGGTGAACTCAGAGATTTTAGTGTATCCATCACCCAAATAGTGTATATTGTACCCATTAAATAACTCCTCATCCGTCTGCTTCAGCCTCCCGAGTAGCAGAGATTACAAGTGTGTGCCAGAATGCCTGTCTACTTTTTGTATTTTTTTTAAGAAGAAACAGGGTTTCACCATGTTGGCCAGGCTGGTCTCGGTCTCGAACGCCCGACCTCAGGTGATCTGCCCGCCTCGGCCTCCCAAAGTGCTGGGACGACAGGCATGAGCCCTCGTGCCGTGCTGCAGGTGTCTTTTTGATAGAATGACTTCTTTTCCTTTGGATAGATAACCAGGAGTGGAATTGTTCCATTGAAGGGTAGTTCTGTTTTCGGTTCTTTGAGAAATTTCCAGGCGTGTAAAACAAAAACCTCTGCAGTTGCTTCCAGCCTGAGGTTTGGAATGTTTGGGGCGGGCAGGGGGAGAAAAATGGTGGAGAGGCCTCACATTGGCCCCAGCCAGCCTGAGGACGTCCTACTGCACCTGCCAGGGGCCTTGTGGGGCCTCCCTGCTGTTAAC
>NC_073248.2:7467500-7497500 GCF_029281585.2 Gorilla gorilla gorilla
GAAGTGTCAACCATTCTTTCAACAATCCATTCATGATCGAGTGAATAAGATGAAATGACATCATGGAATCAATAAGATGAAAAAGCTCAAGAGGAAATAACGAAAGCACAATCATTGTCAAGAAAACAAGGGCATTGGCCGGGCGCGGTGGCTCACGCCTGTCATCCCAGCACTTTGGGAGGCCAAGGCGGGTGGATCACCTGACCTCAGGAGTTTGAGACCAGCCTGACCAACATGATGAAACCCCAACTCTACTAAAAATACAGAAATTGCCCGGGCATGGCAAGATCACGCCCCTGCACTGCAGCCTGGGTGGCAGAGTGAGACTCCATCTGAAAAAAAAAAAAAGGAAAGAAAGAAAGAGGAAAGAAAAAGAAAGAAAGAAGGAAGGAAGGAAGGAAGGAAAGAAAGAAAGAAAGAAAAAGGAAAGAAAGAAAGAAAAAAGAAAGAGAGAGGGAGGGAGGGAGGAAAGAAGGAAGGAAGGAAAGAAAGAAAGAAAAAGAAAGAAAGAAACAAAGACAGAAGGAAAGAAGGAAAGGAGAGAGGGAAGCGGAAGGGAGGCAAGGGGTAGGGAGGGAAGGAAAGAAGGAAGGAAGGAAGGACAAAAGAAAGAAAGAGAGAGAAAGAAAGAATGAAAAGAAAGAAGAAAGAAAGAAAAGAAGAAAGAAAGAAAAAAGAAAAGAAAGAGAAAAAGAAAGAAAGAAGGAAGGGAGAGAGGGAGGAAGGAAGGAAGGAAGGAAGGAAGGAAGGAAGGAAGGAAGGAAGGAAGGAAGAAAGGCCATTAAGATTCCCTAAGCTATGAAGAGCATTGATCTATTATGGGTTTCTCATGCTGGTGACGGGGAGAAAGTGGCAGATGATTGGTGAACGGATGGACACCTGATTTCTCAGAGTCTTGTTATCTTCTGAGTCCCAGGCTATCATTTTATAGAGGAAGCTAATAGAAACGGTCTGACAATGGGCCTGGGGTCATCCGCTGGTGAGTAGCCGAGTCTGGTTCTGACGATGCACGTACCTGGCCCACAGGTGGAGGCTGTTAGGTGATGTCATAGGTAAGCAACAGGCCTCGGGCAGTGCTACCTGGCACTCTGCAGCGTGCTAACCACCCCAAATTCTGTAGAAATCATATAACATAGAAACGTTAAGAAACCTCAAAGGCAACAGGACTTTCATCCAGAAAGGGCAGGTGCATGGGGAGTCCCCCTGTCTCATCAGCTGGGTAAGAACTGGGTGATATTTCTATTTCTACACACAGGCTGACTTAGAGGCTTGAAGGTCCATAGCTAAGATCAGGCTGGGTATGGAAGGTGCATGTTCTCCACGTGATTCCATCTCCTGACTGTGCTTTTTGGTACCTGGAAAGATCGTCTGTCTCTGAAACGACGGTGTGTGTGCTGCGTTGAAGGTGAACACAGCCCACGGTCATCTCCGCTCTTTTGGAAAAGTCACCACACATGTCCACAGATGCTTCCCGACCAATGCTTTGGCAACTCCAGCTGCTGGGAGTCCATTTTCCTAATTTCTGCTTCTCACCGTAGTTCATAAATCAGAATGCAGATGAGAGACTCATGGTTAATTTTCCACAGCGAGCCCAGAACGTCGGAGCCCATAAACTGCAGGAAGTCTCGGGCTGTGAATTTCTTGATGCTGACAAGTCAAACAGCTTAGAAATCATAATTATAAGTTACAAGTGGCTTAGGGGTTGTTCTCCAGACATAAAACTAATTTCATGTTTTTATTCATAATGTGTGAGAGAAAAGAGGGGAACGGGCTGGCGTTGGAGGGTGCTCCTGCAGATATCACAAGCTCTGTCTCGCAGCCTTAATGAGATCAGACGGCTTGCTTCCTTCTTTGTTACTGTCTGACTTGCCTTGAGGGGTTTTTGACGACTGTGTGGATGCTGCCCCTGCTTTTTTTCGGAGAGCATACCTGTGAGGACGTGGCCAACCCAGGGGGACTTCACCAACAGGACGTCGCATTCGCCCCCAGCACTGTGGCCTCAACATATCTCCATGTCCAGACCCAAGCCGTCTCTGTAGGAGTCCCCTGGGGCTACCATAAAAAAAGGACCACAAACTGGTGGGCTTGAAGCAGCAGAAATAAGATTCTCTGCTTGTTGAGGAGGCCAGGAGGCTGGAATGAAGGGGTCCATGGGGTTGATTGCTTCTGGAAACTATGATGGCATATTCATTTCATGCCTTTCTCTTTTTTTTTTTTTTTTTGAGACAGAGTCTCTCTCTGTCGCCCAGGCTGGAGTGCAGTGGTGTAATCTCAGCTCACTGCAAGCTCTGTCTCCTGGGTTCACGCCATTCTCCTGCCTCAGCCTCTCGAGTAGCTGGGACTACAGGCACCTGCTACCACGCCCAGCTAACTTTTTGTATTTTTAGTAGAGACAGGTTTTCACCATGCTAGCCAGGATGGTCTCGATCTCCTGACCTCGTGATCCGCCCGCCTCGGCTTCCCAAAGTGCTGGGATTACAGGCGTGGGCCACTGCGCCTGGCCTCATGACTTTCTCTCATGTTCTGGTGACCCCAGCCATCTTTGGTTTGCAGACGTGTCTTTCCAATCTCTGCTGTCACCTTCATGGTCTTGATAGCTGTGTGTGTTTTTACGAACTCTCTCGTCTTCTTTATGAGAAGTCTAGTCATTAAATTGAAGGTTCAGCCTAACCCAGTATGACCTCCTAAGTCATTTACATCTTAACCCATTTATTCCCAAGGTTGCAAGTTTTTTGAATTTTTGCAATCAGAACTTGGTGATGACCTTCAGCAGTAGGATATCAATAACTTCCACAAGCCTAGTGTTCCAATAATGGAACACTAGGCATAAATGAGTGTTTACATCTGCAAAGATCCTATGCCCAAGTAAAGTCCCCTTCACAGATACCGTGGTTAGAAATTGAGCATATTGGCTGGGCCCGGTGGCTTGCCCCTGTAATCCCAGCACTTTGGGAGGCTGAGGTGGGCAGATCATGAGGTCAGGAGATCGAGACCATCCTGGCTAACACGGTGAAACCCCATCTCTACCAAAAATACAAAAAGTTACCTGGGTATGGTGGTGGGTACCTCTAGTCCCAGCTACTTTGGAGGCTGAGGCAGAAGAATGGCGTGAACCCAGGAGGCGGAGCTTGCAGTGAGCTGGGATCACGCCACTGCACTCCAGCCTGGGCGACAGAGCAAGACTCCATCTCAAAAAAAAAAAAAAAAAAGGAAATTCAGCATATTTTTTGGGGGGGGGGAATTGGTGTATTTCTTGAAGGGGGGATGGAGCATATCTTTTTTTTGGCGGGGGGTGGAGGTCACCATTTAACCAGTTATAACCCCCGGTTGAGTGCCGAGTTTCCAAATGGAAAATGAACTTCCCATTTTCTCCTGCCGTCTCCCCCTTCCTGGTTCTGTCTTGAAGAACTGCCACAGCCAGGGGTGCTGTCATTTCTGTCCACCTCCAGTGCAGCGGAGATTTTTTTTTCTTCTTCTTCTTCTTGCAGTTACACAGCAAAAATGGATATTTGGGAAGAGAAACAAAAAGAATGTGAAACAAGGACGATCGACCATAATTGTCATCTCTGTTCCTGAAACGCATAGCCTGTCGGTATAACCCTCTTCTGTCTTGCTGACTTTTATATATTTGGATGTCCTACACAGTGGGACATGTGAAAAGATTTCCTCAGGGCTGAGCCCAGTGGCTCATACCTGTAATCCCAGCACTTTGGGAGACTAGAGCCGGAGGATCACCTGAGGTCAGGAGTTCGAGACCAGCCTGGGCAACATGGTGAAACCCCATCTCTACTAAAAGTACAAAATTAGCCAGGTGTGGTGGTGCACGCCTGTAATCCTACCTACTTGGGAGGCTGAGGCAGGAGAATCGCTTGAACCCAGGAGGCAGAGGTTGCAGTGAGCTGAGGTCATACCACTGCAATCCAGCCTGGGCAACAAGAGTGAAACTCCATCTCAAAAAATATATGTATACACACACACATATATATATGTATATATGTGTATATATATATGTGTATCTATGTATATATGTACATATATGTGTGTATATATGTATATATGTATATATGTATATATGTGTATATATGTATATGTGTATATGTGTATATATGTATATATGTGTATATATGTATATATCTATATGTATATATGTGTATATATGTATATATGTGTATATATACATATATTAGCCAGGCATAGTGGCACATGCCTGTAGTCCCAGCTACTCAGGAGGTTGAGGTGGGAGGATTGCTTGTATATAGGAGTTCAAGGCTATAATAAGCAATGATAGTGCCACTGCATTCCAGCCTGGGCAACAGAGTGAGATCCCCATCTCTTTAAAAAAAAAAAAGAAGAAGAAGAAAGGGCGGGTGCAGTGGGTCATGCCTGTAATCCCAGTACGTTGAGAGGCTGAGGTGGTTGGATCACAAGGTCAGGAGTTCGAGACCAGCCTGGACAACATGGTGAAACCTCATCTCTACTAAAAATACAAAAATTAGCAGGGCACGGTGGCAGGTGCCTGTAATCCTACCTACTGTGGAGGCTGAGGCAGAAGAATCGCTTGAACCCAGAAGGCAGAGGTTGCAGTGAGCCAAGATCGTGCCACTGCACTCCAGCCTGGGTGACAGACCAAGACTTCATCTCAAAAATAAAATAAAATAAAAAGCACCTGGAGTTTTATGGCACCAGTGCTGGAGTAAAGGAGAGGATGGAGGGTCAGGATGGGAAAGTTCTAGGTACTGAGCTAGAGGAGGAGAGTATCTTCAAGGTTCTTCCTTGAAGACACTTACAGCTACTCGGGAGGCTGAGGCAGGAGAATTGCTTGAACCCGGGAGGCAGAGTTTGCAGTGAGCACTCCAGCCTGAGTGACAGAGTGAGATTCCATCTCAAAAAAAAAAGAAAAAGAAAAATATTTGCTGGATATGAGAATATAACTTTACGGTGTATAATATGAAGGGAATAAGATATGGACTAACCAATACTGCTGATGCCATCTCACCGGTGATGGTATTATGGCAGTTGTGGGAAAATGTCTGTATTAGGAATCAGGGTGTTAGGTCTTGATTTTGTCACAGATTTTTGATATGACGTTGAGAAATCATTGGATACAGCCAGGCAGGGGGGCTCACACCTGTCATCCCAGCAGTTTGGGAGAATGAGGGGGGCAGATCACCTGAGGTCAGGGGTTTGAGACCAGCCTGGCTGACATGGCAAAACCCTGTCTCTAGTAAAAATATGAAAAAGCTAGCTGGTTGTAGTGGTGGGTGCCTGTAATCCCAACTACCTGGGAGGCTGAGGTGGGAGAATTGCTTGAATCTGGGAGGCGGAGGTTGCGGTGAGCTGAGATTGCACCATTGCACTCCAGCCTGGGCGACAAGAGGGAAATTCCATCTCAAAAAAAAAAAAACAACAACAAAACAAAACAAAAAGAAAAAAAGAAGAAAAAAACAATAAAAAAGAAATCATTGGATGTTTGCTCCTTCAAGTGAGGGCATTGGTAATAAACAGGAAAAGATGGGTGAAAACTACAAAGCTCTCTTCAGTGTACAAAGTGTAATCGTCTTGAACATTTGGGAAAGACATGTGATCGTATCTACTAAAGTAGATAGGTGAAAACTGCAAAGTGAAATCACCACATTTGCACCAGAATGACTAGAATGAAAACGATACAGTAGTGCACGTTGACAAGGTCAGGGAGCAACTGGAACTCCTCAATGCACAAAGTGCAATTGTCGTGAACATTTGGGAAAAGCACGTGATCGTATCTACTAAAGTAGATAGGTGCTGCAATAAACATACATGTGCATGTGTCTTTATAGCAGCATGATTTATAGTCCTTTGGGTATATACCCAGTACTGGGATGGCTGGGAACCAACCCAAATGTCCAACAATGATAGACTGGATTAAGAAAATTTGGCACATATACACCATGGAACACTATGCAGCCATAAAAAATGATGAGTTCATGTCCTTTGTAGGGACATGGATGAAATTGGAAATCATCATTCTCAGCAAACTATTGCAAGAACAAAAAACCAAACACCGCATATTCTCACTCATAGGTGGGAATTGAACAATGAGAACACATGGACACAGGAAGGGGAACATCACACTCTGGGGCCTGTTGTGGGGTGGGGGAGAGGGGAGGGATAGCATTAGGAGATATACCTAATGTCAATGATGAGTTAATGGGTGCAGCACACCAGCATGGCACATGTATACATATGTAACTAACCTGCACATTGTGCACATGTACCCTAAAACTTAAAGTATAACAATAAAATTAAAATAAATAAAAATAAAGTAGATAGGTGAAAACTACAAAGTGAAATCACCACACTTGCACCAGAATGACTAGAATGAAAACGATACGGTAGTGCACGTTGACAAGGTCAGGGAGCAACTGGAACTCTTCCATGCGCAGGACAAAGTGTAATCAGCATGAACATTTGGGAAAGCCGTGTGATTGTATGTACTAAAGTGAGACATAGGCATGGTCTGTGCCCTAGCAATTCTGCTTCTAGGCATGAGCTTAGCAAAAAAGCATCCACAGGCACACCCCCAAAACACGTCTTGCAAGAATGTTCATGGTGGTGTATGCATGTTCTCACTCATAAGTGGGAGTTGAACAATGAGAACACATGGACACAGGGAGGGGAACAGCACACACCGGGGCCTGTCGGGTGTGGGGGGCAAGGAGAGGGGAAGCATTAAGACAGATACCTAATGCATATGGGGCTTAATTCCTAGATGACAGGTTGACAGGTGCAGCAAACCACCATGGCACATGTATACCTATGTAACAAACCTCCACGTTCTGCACATATATCCAATAACTTAAAGTAAAATTTTAAAAACAAGAACGTTCATGGCAGTATAATTTGTAACAGCCAAAACTGGGACTTTTGTGCTTTGTACTCTTCAGAGGAGAATGAGGGCTGTTTTTATCATCTTCACTGCCACTCCGCAAGGACTTCAATCTGGAGTGATGTTCTGGGAAGATTTCAAAGACCTTTGCTCATCAACGTCTTTGGGAAACACACAGTGATGGAGATGTGTTGAGACTTCCAACCAGCAGAGAGGTGGGAGGTACGTAACTCCCAGGGTTGAAGATGAATAATGGTCTCATCTGTGGGAACTGGGTTCTCATGGCCAGTGGCTCCGGGGTTGAACACTGTTCCAACGGCAACTTCCCCGTCCGTTCCCACACCTCCATCCATGGGGTGTCTGCAATGAATGTCCCAGGACATTGAGAATATACAAAATGACCTAGGTCTAGAAAGAGACAAATAACAAGCCTGGAGCTCTAAATCTGCCCAGAGACCTCTGGAGTTTCATGAGGAACACATTGAAGACTCAGAGGCGCCCTGCGTGTGGGGTGACAGGAGCATGTACCCCGCGTTTGGGGCGACAGAAGTGTGCACCCTGCGTTTGGGGCGACAGGAGCATGCGCCCCACGTTTGGAGCGACAGGAGCATGTGCCCTGCATTTGGGGTGACAGGAGCATGTGACCCGCATTTGGGGTGACAGGAGCAAGTGCCCCGCATTTGGGGTGACAGGAGCATGTTCCCTGCGTTTGGGACAAGAGGAGCATGTGCCCCACATTTGGGTCGCATTGCACCCCACGTTTGGGGGGACAGGAGCATGCACCCCGCATTTGGGGGGACAGGAGCAATTGCCCCGCGTTTGGGGGGACAGGAGCATGTGCCCCGTGTTTGGGGTGACAGGAGTGTGTGCCCCGCGTTTGGAGGGACAGGACGATGCACCCCACGTTTGGGGTGACAGGAGCATGCACCCCGCGTTTGGGGGGACAGGAGCAAGTGCCCCGCGTTTGGGGGGACAGGAGCATGTGCCCCGTGTTTGGGGTGACAGGAGTGTGTGCCCCGCGTTTGGAGGGACAGGACCATGTGCCCCGCGTCTGGGGAGACAGGAGCATGTGCCACCCATTTGGGGCGACAGGAGCATGTGCCCCGCGTTTGGGGCGACAGGAGCATGTGCCCCGCGTTTGGAGGGACAGGAGGATGTCTTCCAATGAGTTGCCACGTATTCACAACAGAAAGGGGTCTGACGGGTTGCTGGACTTTTCTTTGGAGAGACCCCTAACTTGGGTGCTCTAGCCATTCTGGTTTCCCTGTTGTCTGACAGGGCTTCTGTGAACCCTGAAATCGTGAACCATTGAGGAGACGTAAGTCACAGATTTTTCTCTCGGAAGTCTTGCTCTTGTAGGTGGACACGTGGAAAGTTGCTAGCTTTAAATTACTTTTGAGCGCTGGCTCTCCCCTGTCATCCCAGAACTTTGGGAGGCCGAGGTGGGTGGATCATGAGGTCAGGACTTCAAGACCAGCCTGGCCAACGTGGTGAAAGCCCGTCTCTACTAAAAATACTAAAATTAGCCCAGCGTGGTGGCACGCGCCTGTAGTTCCAGCTACTCGGTGCAGGTTGAGGCAGGAGAATTGCTTGAACCTGGGAGGCAGAGGTTGCAGTGAGCCCAGATCACACCACTGCACTCCAGCCTGGTGACAGAGCGAGACTCTGTCTCAAAAAAATAAATAAATAAAAATAAAAATAATAAATAAATAAGTTTTGAGATGAAGGCTTATAAAAAAAGATAAGCTCAATGAACAAGAACAAGAAAATCAAAACCAAATGGAAGCTTTATGAGAAACTGCCTCATTAAATGGTATCATTTTCTGGGTATTACCCTCTGCCTTACTCATCGCTATGGCTTATTTCTCTAAAGTTCCCTTTTTATTTTTAGATTGATGCTACATGTCTCAGGTTGTCTAAGAGGTTCCCTGGTGTCCCCTGGAGTTGCTGGAGTTCACCTGGCAAAGACCATGCTTCCCAAAGAGGTTCTCAAATGTCAGGTATTAAGCTGCTTTCTTGGAAAGACCCCACAGGGGTCGGTCACAGTGGCTCACACCAGTCATCCCAGCAGTTTGGGAGGCCGAGGCGGGTGGATCACGAGGTCAGGAGATTGAGACCATCCTGGCCAACATGGTGAAACCCCGTCTCTACTAAAAATACAAAAAATTAGCTGGGCACGGTGGCGGGCGCCTGTAATCGCAGCTACTCGGGAGGCTGAGGCAGGAGAATCACTTGAACCCAGGAGGCAGAGGTTGCAGTGAGCCGAGATCTCACCACTGCACTCCAGCCTGGGCGACACAGCGAGACTCTGTCTCAAAAAATAAATAAATCATAAATAATAAAACAAAGGGCCAGGAGCGGTGGCTCACGCCTGTCATCCCAGCACTTTGGGAGGCTGAGGCGGGTGGATCACAAGGTCAGGAGATCGAGACCATCCTGGGTAACACAGTGAAACCCTGACTCTACTAAAAATACAAAAAATTAGCTGGGCGTGGTGGCACGAGCCTGTAGTCCCAGCTACTTGGGAGGCTGAGGCAGGAGAATCGCTTGAACCCGGGAGGTGGAGGTTGCAGTGAGCCGAGATCCCACCATTGTACTCAAGCCTGGGTGACAGAGTGACAGTCTGTCTCAAAAAAAAAAAAAAAAAAAAATCTATGTTGTAATTTGTGTGATACACTATATGAAGCCGTTTTCCAATCTCTAGGAAAAAAACAACAGCACACACAGATATACATTTATCCCTTTTGGAAGAAGTAGCATCTGCAGCTCTTTGAAAGACCAGAGAATTTTTACACCGTGAAGCTATTTAGGTACCTACTACCTGCTGGTGCTCTGCCATATAAAACATGAAACAGAAAATGACAAAGCAACCAAGAAAAGGCTTAACTTTCAGCTGAGAGGACGGACGGTTTCCGTGACTGATTCGGCTTTTGTGTCTGCAGCTGAACAGCCGAGGTGGTGTCACCACACTCAAGAGAGAAACCTGTGTAACCAGCAAGAGAAAGCAGCTAGCTTGGGGTGCTGCAAAGACTTTAAGACTGGGGAGAAAGTTCAAGCAACATTCTGTAGCTTGCAAAAGCAATCCAAGAAAATGAAATGAAAAACAAAAAACAAAAACAGACAAAAAAAAGTAACCTATTGTCTTCTTGGATCTCCAGCCCTGTAGTGGGAATGTGTTTCTCCAAAAATCATCTGTTTATCCGAAAAGGAAAAAAAAAATAAAACGATGAAACAACAGCAAACCCCAATACAGAATCTCGTTCTTCTAAGACACAGACCTCACTGTGCTGATATCGCTTTTAAAGGAAGAAATTCAGAATATATCCACGTCTGCCTTTCCTTTAAAGACTGTTCATTGCAGTGGAACGTGGCCCTGCCAGTTTGACCTGCCTAGCAGGACTCCAATCAGAAAAGATAAGAGCATGATTAATTGATTAGTCAGAGTCCATACAGCGCTTTGAAGGTGAGGACTGCGATATTATTATAATGATGAAGAGGGAGCTGTGATCTTTGGAGAATTTCTTCTCTCATGTAAGCCTCTTTCTCAATTTGATCTACGCTGCTCAAGTCTACTGCTGGGGTGTACAAATCACTGATCCCGGCCAGCTCAGTAGGAAGCACCTTACATATTCAGGCGTGCATTGCTGAACCTCGAGGCATGAAACCAAAGACGGGCTACTGAGAGACGGGAGCTGTCTCCAGCTCTCCTTCTGGGAAGACGGTCTCAAGATGGCACCCGCCATGCTGGAGGTCGGCCAGGCATCATTCTTTTCTCTGAGACGTGTTGGCTGATTTCTCTTCACGGAAGACACGCCGCCTCCCCAGGGCAGCTCTTGAGGGAAATTCTTCCTGACACCTGTTGGAGCTTGAGCTATCTCCACGGCTTCTCTGAACCTTGACTGTTTCCATCAAACAGGTGTTAAATTATGCCATATTGTCATTGCTTTATCCTCAGCTTCCGCAACAGATCATACGTCCTCTAAGGGGCATGACTATGCTGTTTAATGCGTAGATTTATTTTTTCAGAGCAGTTTTGGTTTCAGAGAAAGGGAGGGCAGAAATAATGAATTCCCATATATCCCCTTCATTTTCCTCCCAGCAGTTTCTGCTATTATTAGCATGTTGAATTCAGGGAGCATATTTGTTACAAATGATAAACCCATATTGATTATTATTCACTAAAGGTGATAGTTGACACTGAGGTCACTCTTGGCATTGTACGTAGTTTACACTGAGGTCAGTCTTGGTGTTGTACATCCTATGGATTTGGACAGCTGTCCAACCTCATGGAACCACCACTGTGGGATCATACACAGAAGCTTCACAGCCCTAAAAATCATCTGAGAGCCCCTTATTTACCTACGCCAACTGTATAGTTTTCTTCTCTGCATCACCAGTAGCACTGTGCCATAATCAATCATGAATCAATCAATCAGTCCTTGATCAATCAGCTTAACATGCTGCTCAGTGTCTGGGGCTCCTCCAGAGCCAGGGTCACCTTCTCAGTCCTGCTCTGTGGCTGGAGGCTAACTTATAGGGTAAGGGTGCGTGGGACTCCTGTGTCCCTGGATTTGGTCTATAGGAAGCCCCAGGAAGATGGCAGCAACAGAGATGCCACCTTCAGTCTGACAGTTGGCTCCTCAGGATCACTCCCTACAGGGATGGCGGGAGCTGGCCTCACCTGGCCCTTGAAGGCCGTAGTCCTGACAGGTGGCCATCTCCGCCCCTAGACTGCTCTCTCTCCAGCTACTGGAAACCCACTCCTCACAGCATAGTCACAAGTCTCCCCCACACTCTGCTCCCACGGATAAGATACTCTCGCCACTGGCCGGGCGCCGTGGCTCAGGCCTGTAATCCCCACACTTTGGGAGGCCGAGGTGGGTGGATCACGAGGTCAGGAGATGGGGACCATCCTGGCTAACACGGTGAAACCCCATCTCTACTAAAAATACAAAAAAAAATTAGCCGGGCGCGGTGGCGGGCGCCTGTAATCCCAGCTACTCGGGAGGCTGAGGCAGGAGAATGGCCTGAACCCAGGAGGCGGAGCTTACAGTGAGCCAAGATCGCACCACTGCACTCCAGCCTGGGCGACAGAGCGAGACTCAGTCTCAAAAAAACAAAAATAAACAAACGAAAAGTACTGTAGACAAATTGACCTCCTTAGCAAGGGGACCAGGGACCGTTTCTGCTCATCCCTGAGTAGTGGTTTCAGTTCCCTGCCAACCTATGGAATTGTCCAGTAAAGCCCATCACCTTCTTCTGCAGGAACCAGGAGCCACCTCACCCACTTATTCCTGCAAAGCCTGCCTTTCATGGCATCTGATGGTTCATTGTACTAGAATGCAACTTCCCATGCTGCTGCATGCTGTAAAGGGTCCTCTTCCCCCATCTGTGGGTAGACGTGAGCAATCAATGTGGTTGTAGCTGTCATGCCTCCAGTGCTACATGCCATGGTCAGCCATCTCTAGCATCCTAGCACGAGAAACCCTTTCTTACCAAAACAATGGATAGGATGCTGTCCATCCATTGCTTCCCAAAAACACCCAATCCTTGTAGTAAATTGTGAGGATAAACAGGGCAGTGTTCCATTTTGGACTGCCTCTGTATATGTAAATTATCTTTGACTTGGGACCCACAAGATTATGGAAGAAGAATATGGGAAGCTTCCAGGAAACCTGGATGTATTAGGGTTCTCTAGAGAGACAGAACTGATAAGATGGATGGATAGATAGATAGATAGATAGATAGATAGATAGATAGATAGATAGATAATGGTAGTAGATACATACTTAGGTAGATAGAGGATGATAGATAGATAGATAGATAGATAGATAGATAGATAGATGATAGATAGATAGATAGATAGATAGATAGATAGATAGATAGACAGACAGATGATGGTAATAGATACATACTTAGGTATATAGAAGATAGATAGATAGATAGATAGATAGATAGATAGATAGATAGATAGATAGATAGATAGATGATGGTAATAGATACATACTTAGGTAGATAGAATATCATAGATAGATAGATAGATAGATAGATAGATAGATGATAGATAGATAGATAATGGTAATAGATACTTAGGTAGATAGAGGATGAGAGATAGATAGATAGATAGATAGATAGATAGATAGATAGACAGACAGATAATGGTAATAGATACATACTTAGGTAGATAGAGGATGAGAGATAGATAGATAGATAGATAGATAGATAGATAGATAGATGATGGTAATAGATAGATAGATAGATAGATAGATAGATAGATAGATAGATGATGGTAATAGATACATATACTTAGGTATATAGAAGATAGATAGATGATAGATAGATAGATAGATAGATAGATAGATAGATAGATAGATAGATAATGGTAATAGATACTTAGGTAGATAGAGGATGAGAGATAGATAGATAGATAGATAGATAGATAGATAGACAGACAGATAATGGTAATAGATACATACTTAGGTAGATAGAGGATGAGAGATAGATAGATAGATAGATAGATAGATAGATAGATAGATAGATGATGGTAATAGATAGATAGATAGATAGATAGATAGATAGATAGATAGATAGATGATGGTAATAGATACATATACTTAGGTATATAGAAGATAGATAGATGATAGATAGATAGATAGATAGATAGATAGATAGATAGATAGATAGATGATGGTAATAGATACATACTTAGGTAGATAGAATATCATAGATAGATAGATAGGTAGATAGATAGATAGATAGATAGATAGATAGATAGATAGATAATGGTAATAGATACTTAGGTAGATAGAGGATGAGAGATAGATAGATAGATAGATAGATAGATAGACAGACAGATAATGGTAATAGATACTTAGGTAGATAGAGGATGAGAGATAAATAGATAGATAGATAGATAGATAGATAGATAGATAGATAGATAGATAGAAGACAGACAGATACTGGATAGATAGACGATGTAAAATCACTAGCAGCACTTTTGGTAAAAGGTGTTGTATAAACTGGATCAAAGACTAACTCTGAGCTACACACATATGAAATCTCACCCAGAGGAGACCCCACTGTTCACAAAGACCACAGTCAGGAGCGGGCGAGCTGTATTTTTATGCTAAAATTTACACAAAGGGACGGCCCCAGGCTCTCCCTCCTTTCCAAGCTGTGGTCAGTCACGCCGTCTGGCCGAGGAATCCGGCTTTCACAGGGGGAAGCAAATAATAGGACGGGGAAACCGCAGGGTCCTTGGGCACTCAGAGCTGTCACTCATCACAAATCCATAAAACAATTAGTGTTGAAGTAGTGATATTGTTTAACCACTGTATTTTTGATTAATGTATAAATAATTTAACTGAGTATTTCTTGAGTTTTCAGCGTGTCTGCCATTATTTACCGGCCCTGTCATGACGGCTGCTGATGCTCTGCCATATAAAACATCCTCAAGTCCGTCCGAGGAGGCTGGTGGGTTGTTAATGGTCTTAGGGGGAAACGGCATTGCAGCTATTAACAAGCCGATTAGCATAATCCATTGTGATATATCATCATCCAGAAGTTCATCTGTGCAACTCAATGGGACTGGGGAATGGCTTTGAAGATTTTATGATACAATAACTATCTATTTGATAAGCAATTAAAAAGATATTTTGAGACACGAGGAGTGAAGATAATGGAACGGAGAGGAGGAGGGAGGGATGAGGGTGCCACGCTTCAGGGGAACGCGTTTGCTGATGACGGATGGAGCTTGATTCAGCCTGGGCTGTGGATGTCAGTGGCACGTCTGGCTCCGGGAGCAGCGTGGGGTGGTGACCTGGAAGCTATGGTATTCACGCAGGACTTTCCGCATGACATCAGGAGGCAGGACAAAGCGTCTGTCATTATGCCACAACATCCTGCTGCACTCACACCTGCAAATCAAAGTATCTCAAAACCATTCTTGTTTCCATAGTCTTTGCCTTACACTATCCTGTGATACTGGGGGCAACTGTCAGCATCTGGGTGTGGGGATTGATAAGTGTGGATCACAGACTTCTTTTTTTTTTTGAGATGGAGTCTCACTCTGTCGCCCAGGCTGGAGTGCAATGGCGCGATCTCAGCTCACTGCAACCTCCACCTCCCAGGTTCACGCCACTCTCCTGCCTCAGCCTCCCGAGTAGCTGGGAATACAGGCACCTGCCATCATGCCTGGCTAACTATTATTATTATTATTATTATTATTATTATTATTATTATTATTATTATTGAGATGGCGTCTCTCTGTGTCTCCCAGGCTGGAATGCAGTGGCGTGATCTCGGCTCACCGCAACCTCCACCTCCCGGGTTCAAGCGATTCTCCTGCCTCAGCCTCCCAAGTAGCTGGGATGACAGGTGCACGTGACCAAGCCCAGCTAATTTTTGTATTTTTAGTAGAGACGGGGTTTCACCATGTTGTCCAGGCTGGTCTTGAACTCCCTACCTCAGGTGATCCACCCACCTCGGCCTCCCAAAGTGCTGGGATGACAGGTGTGAGCCACCAAACCCTGCTCTTCTCTTCCTTTCTTTGCTTCAGGACTTATTGACAAATACAGCCACAGGGATCAAACACACAGGGAAAAGCATCCTTATTTTTTTCTTCTTTCCCCAACGGATAAAGATGAATGATCCTCTCGTTAGTTGCTCTCCTTCTAATGAGGAACAAGGAGGGGTGAAAACGGTGGACATTCCCCTTGTGGGGGAGACCTGACCCATTCAGCTTCCTCTGAGCAGGCCGGTTGTCCCAAAGACAGACCCCCAGAGGGTCTAACCCACATTCTCTGAGAGTCAGGTCATTCCTGGGGGCACTTACAGGAGCCGTCAACAGGAAGCAGGAGCACTCATCGGGGAGGACTCCCGGAGTGCAAGCACGAAGAAGGAGTTTCCCCGCTTTACTCCAGCAGACACCGCCCTGCCCAGCCTCAAGCAAGATCACCATGTTACCTGTAGGCACCCATCTCCATGCCTGTCCTTGCAATGCGATCTTTCTCTCTCTTCTTTCTTTCTTTCTTTCCTTTCCTTTCTTTCTTTCCTCCCTCCCTTCCTTCCCTCCCTTCCCTCCCTCGCTCCCTTCCTTCCTTTCTTTCCTTCTTTCTTTCTTTCTCTTTCTTTCTCTCTTTCTTTCTTTTTCTTTCTTCCTTCCTTCCCTCCCTTCCCTCCCTTCCTCCCTCCCTCCCTTTCTCTGTTTCCTTTCTTTCTTCCTTTCCTTCTTTCTTTGTTACTTTCTTTCTTTTGTCCTTCCTTCCTTCCTTCCTTCCCTCTCTTCCCTCCCTTTCTTTCTTTCTTTGTTGCTTTCTTTCTTTTCTCTTTCTTTCTTTCTTTCTTCTTTCTTCCTTCCTTCCCTCCCTTCCTTCCTCCCTCTCTCTCTCCTTCCTTTCTTTCTTTCTTTCCTTCTTTCTCTCTCCTTCTTTCTTTCTTTCTTTTTCTTTCTTTCTCTTTCTTTCTCTTTCTTTCTTTCTTTCTTTCTTTCTTTCCTTCTTTCTTTCTTTCTTTCTTTCTTTCTTTCTTTCTTTCTTTCTTTCTTTCTTTCTTTCTTTCTTTCTTTCTTTCTTTCTTTCTTTCTTTCTTTCTTTCTTTCTTTCTCTCAGACGGAGTCTGGTTCTATCACCCAGGTTGGAGTGCAGTGGTGCGATCTCAGCTCACTGCAAGCTCCGCCTCCCAGGTTCACGCCATTCTCCTTCCTCCATCTCCCGAGTAGCTGGGATTACAGGCACCTGCCACCACGGCCGGCTAATTTTTTTGTATTTTTAGTAGAGACGGGGTTTCACCGTGTTAGCCGGGATGGTCTCGAACTCCTGACCTCAGGTGATCCGCCCGCCTCAGGCCTCCCAAAGTGCTGGGATGACAGGCGTGAGCCACCGGGCCAGGCCAACAATGGGAGTTTTCTTTACTTCACTCCTTTTTTTGCATGGAGAAGCTTATAATTCGATACTCTTGGGGCTTATAACTGGTTACACTTGCAGCTTATAACTCCATACACTTGACTCGATACAGTTGCGGCTTATAACTCGATATAGTTATCTTCCAGCACACGGAGGGTAGAATACAAACCTGGATGTCTCCAGACAGGTGCATTGAGCTCATGGACTCCGCATCACACAGGGATATGGCTGCAACACAGCAGCTACACATATTCATGTAGGTGGGAGGGATTCCGCAAAGCCTCAACATTTGGAAAAGAAAAAAAAAAAAAAAAAAAGACAGCCAGGCGCAGCGGCTCACGTCTGTCATCCCAGCATTTTGGGAGGCCAAGGAAGGTGGATCACCTGAGGTCAGGAGTTTGAGACCAGCCTGGACAACATGGTGAAACTCCATCTCTACTAAAAATACAAAAATTAGCTGGATGTGCTGGCGTGTGCCTGTAATCCCAGCTATTTGGGAGGCTGAGGCAGGAGAATTGCTTGAGCCCGTGAGGCGGAGATTGCAGTGAGCTGAGATTGCGCCGTTGCACTCCAACCTGGGCGACACGGTGAGACTCTGTCTCAAAAAAAAGACAAAATGAACAGAACAAAGAAACAAACAAAAAAACACATGCAATTGTTTACAACGCCATTGGGGTCTGGAATTTGTCTGTTTCTTGCTGAAGCTGACACTGTTGAAATCACTAACACAGCTAGCAAAGAACAGAGCCTCAGATGCATTTCACAAGCTATGCCATTTCCACAGTGAAAACAGGGAGGGGTCTGGAGTGCTGAAAACTTCCATGCCTTCCTTCAGTGCTAGGTGGTCCGGCTGCCCTAATATCACCCAGCTAGCAAGGTGTGGTGCCTGCTTTCAGCTCAAGTCTGCAAGCCACACCAGGCCTGTGCATTTGTGAGTGAACACAAGACGTTAGCTTAGTTCACCCCTGAATACGGTACAAGCACCTGCTCGTACAAACGAGGTATAGTACTGATGGCTTCAAATGATCTATTATCTATTAGACTTATGTATTATCTACTGATGGTTATCTATCCACTGAGACTGGCGTTTCAGGAATATCCATTCAACCAGCTATAGCCGAGGGGCCCACAGTGACTGCTCACTGCTCACTGCCTGCATTGAGTGTGACCCAAGCCTGCTCTCCAACATTCCTGGGACTCACTTTCCCCAACTGTGGAGGAGAAGAGGATTTAACCTGCAGGGTGGTTATGAGAATGTAACACTTTTAAAAAGCACCTGTCCAAGGGCGGTGGCTCACGCCTGTGATCCCAGCACTTTGGGAGGCCGAGGCGGGTGGATCACTTGAGGTCAGGAGTTCGAGACCAGCCTGGAAAACATGGTGAAACCCCGTCTCTACTAAAAGTACAAAATTAGCTGGGTGTGGTGGTGGGCGCCTGTAGTCCCAGCTACTTGGAAGGCTGAGGCAGGAGAATCGCTTGAACTCAGGAGGCAGAGGTTACAGTGAGCCGAGATCGAGCCACTGCACTCGTGCCTGGGCAATAGAGCGAAACTCCATCTCAGAAAAACAAAAAAACAAAAAAACAACTAACTGCCTGGTCCATCACCTGCCCATGTGTGTTTGTGGCTATTGGGAACCCCTTCTTAGTGATTGGAAAGACATTTTCATGATTTCTCCAAGCAAAATCAGGAGGATTAAGGCCAATAGCGTCAGAGGCATTCGAACGAAAGCGACTTCATCTTGAGTGAGGGCTCGGAAAATGAGGCTGAGGCTTGCTGGCTGCATTCCCAGAAAGTTAAACATTCCTAGCCTCTATATATTTATGGTTAAGAGAACAAATTAGACCAGGCACAGTGGCTCACGCCTGTAATCCCAGCACTTTGGGAGGTCGAGGCGGATGGATAATAAAGTCAAGAGTTCAAGACCAGCCTGGCTAACACGGTGGAACCTCGTCTCTATTAAAAATACAAAAATTAGCCAGTCGCGGTGGCTGGTGCCTGTAATTCCAGCTACTAGGGAGACTGAGGCAGGAGACTCACTTGAACCCAGGAGGCAGAGGTTGCAGTGAGCCGAGATCGCTCCACTGCACTCCAGCCTCGGTGATAGAGTAAGACTCTGTCTCAAAAAACAAAACAAAAGAGTAAAAAAAAAAAAAAAAAGGAATAAATTAATAATGTTTACTAAACAGACCCCGAGTTGGGACTATCCAGCTATCTCAATATCTGAAGAACGAAGGTATTCCTGATTTTGCTTTAAAGATAATGATATTGATTCTTGCAAAATATAGTAATTAAGAACATTAATCCTTTATCACAAACCCTCGTAGCAGAGCATACGTCCCCAGGATATTTTTTTATCCTATATAAAAACAACTATTGCACCTGCAGTGGAAGCTTCCCCCTCTCAGTTTCAGAAATGCCCTACTCTGTCTATGGAGGAGCTGTTCTTTTACCAATTTATTTTCCTTTTTTTTTTTTTTTTTTTTTTTGAGACAGAGTCTCGCTCTGTCACCCAGGCTGGAGTGCAGTGGTGTGATCTCGGCTCGCTGCCACCTCCGCCTCCCAGGTTCAAGCGATTCTCCTGCCTCAGCCTCCTGAGTAGCTGGGATTACAGGCACCCACCACCAAGCCCAGCTAATTTTCCTATTTTTAATAGAGACCAGGTTTCACCATGTTGGCCAGGCTGGTGTCAAACTCCTGGCCTCAGGTGATCCACCCTCCTCGGCCTCCCAAAGAGCTGGGATTACAGGCATGAGCCACTGCCCCCGGCCTTTATTTTTTATTTTTTTTTTTTTTGAGATGGAGTCTCACTCTGTTGCCCAGGCTGGAGTGCAATGGTGCAATCTCAGCTCACTGCAACCTCCGCCCCCCTGGTTCAAGCGATTCTCCTGCCTCAGCCTCCTGAGTAGCCATTGATTACAGATGCCCACGACCATGCCCAGCTAATTTTTCTATTTTTAATAGAGACCAGGTTTCACCATGTTGGCCAGGCTGGTGTCGAACTCCTGGCCTCAGGTGATCCTCCTGCCTCAGCCTCCCAGAGTGCTGGGATTACAGGTGTGAGCCACCGTGTCTGGCCCCAATTTAGTTGCTTAATAAAGTTCCTTTAATTTGCATTACGGGCTCTCCCTGAAGTCTTTCTTACACAAGATCCAAGAACCTTCTCTTGCCGTCTGGATCAGGATGCTTTTCCTGTAACAATAGGGCCGAACACGCTAAGAGGGGAAAGACGGAGTGATGAGGCTTCCGTATAGGCACTGAGATGGGTCTTCAGCATTGGGGAGCGGAGAACGGTTGGGGTCTGAACTACAGTGTCTGCCCACCTCCCCATGAGGAGCTCCAAAGACAAGCTGTACCCCTAAGCTAGCACCAGCCCCAAACTCTGAAAGCCGTTGGTATATTCCCTTTATCCACCGGAGGTCCAGGTGGGAGCAGAAAACAGAAAATATCGTCCTTTGTGGCCCGAAGGGAAGATGCCGAGGCCCCGTGACTCTGCTGAGCAGGGGAACCCCTCACCAGGACTCATCCCCACAGCCCTTTACAAGCTCTCATTCCCCCAATCCCCGCTAGTCCCTCCTGCAACTCAACCTGACTCATCGTCCCCCCAGATCCCCCAGTTCCTCCTGCAACTCAACCTGACTCACTGTTCCCCCAGACCCCCCAGTCTCTCCTGCATCTCAACCTGACTCATTGTTCCCCCAGACCCCCCAGTCCCTCCTGCAACTCAACCTCATTGTCCCCCCAGACCCCCCAGTCTCTCCTGCAACTCAACCTGACTCATCATCCCCCCAGACACCCCAGTCTCTCCTGCAACTCAACCTGACTCATCGTTCCCCCAGACCCCCCAGTCTCTCCTGCAACTCAACCTGACTCATCATCCCCCCAGACACCCCAGTCTCTCCTGCAACTCAACCTGACTCATCGTTCCCCCAGACACCCCAGTCCCTCCTGCAACTCAACCTGACTCATTGTCCCCCCAGATCCCCCAGTTCCTCCTGCAATTCAACCGGACTCATCATCCCCCCAGACACCCCAGTCTCTCCTGCAACTCAACCTCACTCATCGTCCCCCCAGACACCCCAGTCTCTCCTGCAACTCAACCTCACTCATCGTCCCCCCAGAACCCCAATCCCTCCTGCAATTCAACCTGACTCATTGTCCCCCCAGACCCCCCAGTCCCTCCTGCAACTCAACCTGACTCATTGTCCTCCCAGAACCCCAATCCCTCCTGCAACTCAACCCGACTCATTGTCCCCCCAGACACCCCAGTCTCTCCTGCAACTCAACCTCACTCATCGTCCCCCCAGAACCCCAATCCCTCCTGCAACTCAACCTGACTCACTGTTCCCCCAGAACCCCCAGTCCCTCCTGCAACTCAACCTGACTCATTGTCCCCCCAGATCCCCCAGTCCCTCCTGCAACTCAACCTCACTCATCGTCCCCCCAGACACCCCAGTCTCTCCTGCAACTCAACCCGACTCATTGTCCCCCCAGACACCCCAGTCCCTCCTGCAACTCAACCTGACTCATTGTCCTCCCAGAACCCCAATCCCTCCTGCAATTCAACCCGACTCATTGTCCCCCCAGACACCCCAGTCTCTCCTGCAACTCAACCTCACTCATCGTCCCCCCAGAACCCCAATCCCTCCTGCAACTCAACCTGACTCACTGTTCCCCCAGAACCCCCAGTCCCTCCTGCAACTCAACCTGACTCATTGTCCTCCCAGAACCCCAATCCCTCCTGCAACTCAACCCGACTCATTGTCCCCCCAGATCCCCCAGTCTCTCCTGCAACTCAACCCGACTCATTGTCCCCCCAGATCCCCCAGTTCCTCCTGCAATTCAACCTGACTCATCATCCCCCCAGAACCCCAATCCCTCCTGCAACTCAACCCGACTCATTGTCCCCCCAGACACCCCAGTCCCTCCTGCAACTCAACCCGACTCATTGTCCTCCCAGAACCCCAATCCCTCCTGCAACTCAACCTGACTCATCGTCCCCCCAGACCCCCCAGTCCCTCCTGCAACTCAACCTGACTCATTGTTCCCCCAGACCCCCCAGTCCCTCCTGCAACTCAACCTGACTCATTGTCCCCCCAGACACCCCAGTCTCTCCTGCAACTCAACCTCACTCATCATCCCCCCAGACCCCCCAGTCCCTCCTGCAACTCAACCTGACTCATCCTTCCCCCAGACCCCCCAGTCCCTCCTGCAACTCAACCTGACTCATCGTTCCCCCAGACACCCCAGTCCCTCCTGCAACTCAACCTGACTCATTGTCCCCCCAGACACCCCAGTCCCTCCTGCAACTCAACCTGACTCATCCTTCCCCCAGACCCCCCAGTCCCTCCTGCAACTCAACCTGACTCATCGTTCCCCCAGACACCCCAGTCCCTCCTGCAACTCAACCTGACTCATTGTCCTCCCAGAACCCCAATCCCTCCTGCAACTCAACCCGACTCATTGTCCCCCCAGACACCCCAGTCTCTCCTGCAACTCAGCCTGACCCGCACTCACTCAATGCTGCGGATCAAGCCTTCTGGGCCTTTTGTTTGCTTTTCCACACACAGTCTGAGCTGCTCAATTAAAACATAAAAACCATTAGTGAGCCGGGGAGGCCCCTGGGGAGGCTCAGCCAGTGAGCTCCCTGGCCTGTTTCCCCAAGGCAAGCCGAGTGGGCCTCCATCTGTCAGCACTGAGAGGTCGCCGCCACACCTCCGAAACCTCCAAACGGCGCCCCGGGGGACTGAGGGAGGAGATAAATCGAGATTAAAAAAAAAAAAACAAAAACATGGCACTATTCTTTTTGAGACAGAGTCTCGCTCTGTGGCCCAGGCTGGAGTGCAACGGCGTGATCTCGGCTCACTGCAACGTCCGCCTCTCGGGTTCAAGCGATTCTCCTGTCTCAGTTTCCAGAGTACCTGGGATTACAGGCACCCGCCACCAAGCCCGGCTAATTTTTGTATTTTTAGTAGAGATGGGGTTTCGGCGTGTTGGCCAGGCTGGTCTCGAATGCCTGACCCCAAGCGATCCGCCTGCCTCGGCCTCCCAAAGTGCTGGGATGACAGTTACCTGCCACTAAGCCTGGCTAATTTTTGTATTTTTAGTAGAGACGGGGTTTCAGCGTGTTGGCCAGGCTGGTCTCGAACGCCTGACCCCAAGTGATCCGCCCGCCTCAGCCTCCCAAAGTGCTGGGATGACAGGCACCTGCCACCATGCCCGGCTAATTTTTGTATTTTTAGTAGAGATGGGGTTTCAGCGTGTTGGCCAGGGTGGTCTCGAATGCCTGACCCCAAGTGATCCGCCCACCTCGGCCTCCCAAAGTGCTGGGATGACAGGCATGAGCCACTGCGCCTGGCCAAGATGTAAAAAAAAAAAAAAAAAAAAAAAGAGTCACTGTTGAAATACTGGCACGCAGAATGCCAGAGATGAGGAGGATTCTAGGTAGGACAGCAGCAACCTTCGCTCCCGGACAACAGGTAGCAACACCGTCCTCATATCCCTGGCCCTCTTATCATCACCTTCCCTTCCACGCCTCCCCCGGGAGCGATTGTGTGTATTGTCTCCCAGCCCCGATGATGGATGCTCAGGGCACTCATCTCTCTGAGTGATCAGTATTTTCCGTGTTCTTCTCAGAGTCTCTGACACCGTGGGCCGGGCCCTGGCTACCGCTGACGAGCGTGTGTGTGTCTGTGTGTGTGTTTGTGTGTGTGTGTGGGGGGGTTCATTTACATTTCAATCTTCACCTCATGAATGTAAAAGCTCAGCCGGCAAATTAATAACAGGGTGATGAGGACGCCTCCCTGCACTGGGAAGGGGGGCACCCCCCCCCCCCCCCCCCCCCGTCCCTTTCAGCCCCTAGAAGCCGACAGCCCCTTCCTGGCCATTGTGTTTTGCAGCCGTCTCATTTACTGGCCCGCGGTGAATGACATTACAGAGAAAGGCATATCCAGAGTGACACAAATGTATTTCTGTCCCAAGCAAGGCAGTCTATTTTCATAGAATCAAGGGGCTATTTGTCTGGGGACGATTTAGTTTCCATGAAAAATTAAAATGGTTTTCTGTGGCGCCATAGGGTGGTGAAATTTAATTTGTCACTCATTTACTAAAGCACGTATAAAAAGGAGAAGAATTGGATTTCGGATGGGCTGAAATTGGCGACGTCCCTCGGTTTGGTCTCCCAAGGCCTGGAGACGCAGAGGCCTGTCCCGGCCGCCCCCAACGCCCCCCCCTCCCCACCCTCGGAGGACCTGGTCATCTTAAACCAACTTACAGAAAACCTTTCGGGAGGCTGTGCCAATCACCCAGAAAACCACGTTCCTATCGATCCCCTGTCTGTGTGATTTATGGCTTCATTTTACGGTAATTGAGAATTAGTGAGGAGATTAGCAGGACTGCACAGCCCGCCTCGATGGGTACACACCCACCACGGCCGTGTGTCAAGAGGGCATGTCGTACGCTGCCGTGGTGACACGGGGCCCACATCTCACTGAACTGCGGGATGACGTGGAAATTAATTTGACACACGGAGATGTGGAACAGGGGGCCGTGTGTCTCCAGCATCACACGGGCGTCCCCGGTCACCAGCACCCCCTCCCCGGTCTGCCTTCGAAGGCAGGATGAGGATGATTGATCCGAATCGGTTTCAATCCGTCTCAACTGCAGCCCCGCCGATGGACGGGACACTCAGAATTGGATTGAGCCTCCTACGAACAAAGTTCATCGACAGCCACCCGCAGGTTCATGGGTGCAGCTCACCAGCATGGCACACGTATACGTATGTAACTAACCTGCACAATGTGCACATGTACCCTAAAACTTAAAGTATAATCATAATAAAATAAAATAAAGAAAAAAAAATAGCAGGTCTGGTGTCATCCGACCGCCTCAAAATGAAGTTTTGAAAATGTACGTCTTGCAGCCGACATGCCAAATGTCTAAAGCCAAACAACAGTGGCAAAATCGAATTACAGATGGACTCTGCTGGGCTGTTTACAGGATAATTGGCTGCTCTGATAGTGAATAAAGGTGCTAACTACTCCCCACCATGCAGAGAGAAAAAGGTTCAACTACCCCCACCCTACAGAGAGAAATGTCTGCATCCTGTAAGGGCAGGAGGGATGGCAGAGGAGATTTGGGAAGCTCTAGGGGTGAAAAGAGGTTTACGTCTGGCCTCAGCCTTCTCTCCAAAGGCTTACAGAGGCCTCCTCTGCAGATTTGCACACCTAAAGCTCGGCAGGGTTTCAAAACCGTTAAGAATCTCTTTTGCATTTGAACAGGGAGGTAGGTGTGACCGTAGAGTGTCCGGCAGAAAAAAACAAACAAACACACACACAAAAAACGGAGCTGTGGAAAGTTCCGGAGAAGCTCACAGTGTAACAGTGGGAAATTCTTCACCTTCTGCTGCTGGGCAAATCGTTTGACAACATCTGGGTAGAAAATGGAGAGCAGAGTCTGCGAACGCTCCCCTCAAGAAAACCGGCTCATGTGTGTTTGGAAAATGCAACGGCGTTGGGATCATGGCTTTTTCTTATAAAAACACCGGGTGGCCGGGCACGGTGGCTCACGTCTGTCATCCCAGCACTTTGGGAGGCCGAGGCGGTCGGATCACCTGAGGTCAGGAGTTCGAGACCAGCCTGGCCAACATGGTGAAACCCCGTCTCTATTAAAAATACAAAAATCAGCTGGGCGTGGTGGCGGGCGCCTGTAATCCCAGATACTAGGGAGGCTGAGGCAGGAGAATCGCTTGAACCAGGAGACGGAGGTTGCGATGAGCCAAGATCGTGCCATTGAACGCCAGCCTGGGCCACAAGAGCGAGACTCCATCTCAAACAAACAAAGAAACAAAAATCTAACTGTGGCCGGGCACACAGTGGCTCACGCCTGTCATCCCAGCACTTTGAGAGGCCGAGGCAGGTGGATCACCTGAGGTCAGGAGTTCGAGACCAGCCTGGCCAACAATGGTGAAACCCCGTCTCTACTAAAAATACAAAAATCAGCTGGGCGTGGTGGCGGGCGCCTGTAATCCCAGCTACTAGGGAGGCTGAGGCAGGAGTATCGCAGGAGACTGGGGACATGGTGAAACCCTGTCTCTATTAAAAATACAAAAAATTAGCTGGGTTTGTGGCCTGTAATTCCAGCTACTCGAGAGGCTGAGGCAGGAGAATCGCTTGAACCTGGGAGGTGGAGGTTGCAGTGAGCTGAGATCGCGCCATTGCACTCCAGCCTGGGTGACAGAGTGAGACTACGTCTCAAAAAAAAAAAAAAAAAAAAAAAGCTAACAAAAAACTAACAACAGGACTCTAACTTTCCCTGTTTTCCTCTCACCAACAGTATAAAAGCATTTCTATTTCTCCACATCCTCGCCAGCATCTGTTGTTTCCTGACTTTTTATTTTTTTATTTTTATCTTTTATTTTTTTGAGACGGAGTTTTGCTCTTGTTGCCCAGGCTGGAGGGCAGTGTCACGATCTCAGCTCACCGCAACCTCTGCCTCACGGGTTCAAGCGATTCTCCTGCCTCAGCCTCCCGAGTAGCTGGGATTACAGGTGCCCGCCACCATGTCCGGCTAGTTTTTTGTATTTTTAGTAGAGATGGGGTTTCGACGTGTTGGCCAGGCTGGTCTCGAACTCCTGACCTTGTGATCCACCCACCTCAGTCTCTCAAAGTGCAGAGATGACAGGCGTGAGCCATGGCGCCCGTCCTACACGCTTCTTATGATGGGAGCTGATGTGTATCAGGGCTTCCAAGGTGCTTTCCTGTGGTAAGCACTTTGTGTTTTTGAGGCAGAGTCTCACTCTGTCATCCAGGCTGGAGTGCAATGGTGCGATCTCAGCTCACTGCAAACTCTGCCTCCTGGGTTCAAGCGACTCTCCTGCCTCAGCCTCCCAAGTAGCTGGGACTACTGACACCCGCCACCACCCCAGGCTAATTTTTGTATTTTTAGTAGAGACGGGGTTTCACCATGTTGGCCAGGCTGGTCTCGAACTCGCGACCTCAGGTGATCCACCCACCTCAGCCTCTCAAACTGCAGAGACGACAGGCGTGAGCCATGGCGCCCGTCCTACACACGTCTTATGATGGGAGCTGATGTGTATTAGGGCTTCCAAGGTGTTTTCCTGTGTCGTCCGGGCTGGAACCCAGTGGTGCCAACCAGGCATGACTGAGGCATTAAACAGAAGGAAAACCTGTCCCTTGCACCAGTAATGTGATTTGCAAAATCCGATCAGCTACGTGCCGATCGCACGTGGATCTCTCATCACATTGGCGGGGACCACAAGCCCTAATGCAATGCAGGAGGTGCGCTAACGAGACAGGGGAGTCGCTAACGCAATGATCCCGCAGTCAGGGCGAGGCGAGGGGCTGCCCGTCGTGGCCAGAGGTTCTTGGAATAAATTAGCCAAGCGGAGTTGCTGAGTGCGGGAGGAGGACGAATTAGAAGTCCGACGCTGTGTGGGGAAAATAGGCTCCACCTCCGAGCTCAAGCCTTCCTCGGGCGCTGGGAGTACAGGTTTGCACCAACACGCCTGCCTAATTTTTTAAATTGTTTCTGTTTTGTAGAAACAAGGTCTCAGTATGTTGCTCAGGCTGGTCTCAATCTCCTGGCCTCAAGGGATCCTCCCACCTCAGCCTCCCAAGGTGTTGGGATCACAGGTGTGAGCTACCGTGCCCAGCCCAGGAATGAGGTTTAATTCTTCACAACGCATTGTTCCAGGTCAAAGGTAGTCCCACCCCCAGCTAAATCTCCATGGGTAGAAACTGAAATTTCTTCCTTTGGAAAAAGCAGCTAAGCCAGCAGAACTCTGATCATTGGCTGTGGTGGTAGCTTGACTGTGTCCCCCGAAAGAGACAGGATCACAGGGTCAGGAGTTCGAGACCAGCCTGGCCAACATGGTGAAACCCCATCTCTACTAAAAATACAAAAAATTAGCCGGACACGGGCTGTTTTAACCTGTGCCACCTATGAATGGGACTTTATTTGGAAATAAGGTTTCTGCAGTTGGAATTAAGTGAGGGAACTTGAGATGAGATCGTCCTGCATTAGGGGGACACTAAACCCAATGAGGAATGTCCTTCTAAGAGACAGAAGAGGAGACACAGACACAGAGGAGGAGGCCACATGGAGACGGAGGCAGAGACTGCTGTGAGGCGGCCACAAGCCCAGGGACACCTGGAGCCCCCAGGAGCTGGGAGAGGCAGGAAGGACCCTCCCCTAGAGCCTCCAGAGGGAACACGGCCCCGAGACACCTTCTTCTCCGACTGCTGGATGCCAGGACTGGGACAGGAAACATTCTTGTTGTAAAAGCTTCTGGGTTTGCGGTCGTTTGTGTGGCAGACGTAGGATGTCAGTGGCCAGGAGATCACGGATCAAAGCCGAGAAACACTGGGACGAGGACGCTAGGTTATCCACAGGGGCCTCGATGGATGAGTTGGATGTTTCCTCATGTGCAGCAGTGCACAGAAGGGCAGGAGGAACTGGTTACCAGGCTGACTTTACCTTTCTGTGTAAAAGCCCGTCCAAGGGTCACACCGAATATGTTTCTGGTTGTTTTTTTTTTTGGAGATGGAGTCTCACTCTGTCCCCCAGGCTGGAGTGCAATGGTGCCATCTGAGCTCACTGCAACCTCCACCTCCCGGGTTCAAGTGATTCTCCTGCCTCAGCCTCCCAAGTAGCTGGGACTACATGCACCTGCCACCACGCCTGGCTAATTTTCATATTTGTAGTAGAGACTGGGTTTTGCCATGTTGGCCAGGCTGGTCTTGAACTCCTGACCTCAGGTGATCTGCCTGCCTCGGTCTCCCAAAGTGCTGAGATGTTGCAGGCGTGAGCCACCACGCCGGCCTCTAGGTGATTCTTCAACTAGAACGACAGATATAGGACTTTTGCTATGGGGTGGATTTTCCTCCTAACCTGAAATGAGGCAAAGAGTCTTAGCATGACAGATGTGATGCCTTCTTTTATTTCACTCGGCACAATTTTAAGCAAATTGAGAATGGAGCCTGGGTACCCATTTCGGTAAAAGCTGTGGTTTTTGTTTTTGTTTTGAGATGGAGTGTGGCTCTGTCACCCAGGCTGGAGTGCAGTGGTGCAATCTCGGCTCACTGCAACCTCCGCCTCCCGGGTTCAAGCGATTCTCCTGCCTCAGCCTCCCAAGTAGCTGGGACTACATGCACCTGCCACCACGCCTGGCTAGTTTTCGTATTTGTAGTAGAGACTGGGTTTCGCCATGTTGGCCAGGCTGTTCTCAAACTCCTGACCTCAGGTGATCTGCCTGCCTCAGCCTCCCAAAGTGCTGGGATGTTGCAGGCGTGAGCCAACGTGCCTGGTGTGTTTCTGTTAAGACACGCGAAGCCGTGGTTCTCCCCTGGGCTCTGTCCTCTTGCTTTTGCTTTTTGAGCTCTCCAGTAATAAGAGTACCCTTCACTTTTTGTATCCCATTTTTTATCTTTTTTTTTCTCTCTTTTGGGTGTCTGCAACAACCTGGCTGGCTCGGCTCTCGGCTCTGCAAGACAAATGTTCAGCTTCCTGGCCAGAAAAGGAAAAAGAAAAAAAAAAAAATTCTGGACGGCGTTTCTTGCCTTAAATAAAAAACCGCTTATTCACCTCAATGTGGGAGAAAGCTATGATTATCACACCTATATTTCGGGCCCAGGGTAAGCCGAGAATGTCTGTCTAGAATCCCATAAATCCAACCCCGAAAGGATGAATTCCTCAAACCTGAAATTGGGCCCTCACCTGCTTTTCATTATAGGTTTTCAAGAAGTAAATGGTGTTTCCGTTCGTTATTTATATGCTCGTGGAGTGTAATGGTTGTAATGATTAATACTGAATTTCTGAAATTATTCTAAAAAGACACTTCATAAATATTGAACAGAGCTATTATCCGCATGTATCTCCATTTATTTTATTAAAATGGAAATTCAGCAATCATCAATAAAAGCATACTGTGTATTTTGACAGGGCCCTGGGGAGTGGAGTAGAATACAGAATTTTTTTTTTTAACTCTACTACCCTCTCTTCTCTTCCACAGCTGCATTTGAACCCAGTACAATAGCTCTGATGATTGCAGGGGAATGTCCCCTTTGGTGGTTTTAGGGGACTGTCCCCAAGGGTTATGTCGACGAATCCGGGAAAAATTTGATCAATAAGTGGATGTGAACAGGGATATTCAGAAGGAGCACTGTTTGGACTTGAATTTTCCAACAGGGCAGAAGCATTTGCAAATATTGATAACA
>NC_073248.2:7502500-7607500 GCF_029281585.2 Gorilla gorilla gorilla
AAGCATCTGGCATTTCCCCAGCTGGCACTCCTTCTCTCTCCTGCCGCCCTGTGAAGAGGTGCCTTCTGCCACGATTGTGAGTTTCCTGAGGTCTCCCCAGCCATGTGGAACTGTGAATCCTTTGAATCTCTTTGCTTTATAAATTAGCCAGTCTTGGATATGTCTTTATTAGCGGCATGGGAAGAGTCTAATGCTAGAAAATTAGCCAGGTGTGGTGGCTTGAGCCTGTAATCCCAGCTACTTGGGAGGCTGAAGTCGGAGAATCACTTGAACCTGGAAGGTGGAGGTTGCAGTCAGCTGAGATTGAGCCACTGCACCCAGACCTGGGTGAAAGAGCAAGACTTTGTCTTAAAAGGAAAAGAAAAAAACCCCAAAAACAAACAAACAAAAAAACCAAAATATTCCATCCCATACCAAGGTTATCCAAACTTGACTTCTGGCAAATTGAGTGTTTTCTGTTACTTACCTAGTATCAACATTTTCTTTCTTTCTTTCTTTCTTTCTTTCTTTCTTTCTTTCTTTCTTTCTTTCTTTCTTTCTTTCTTTCTTTTTTCTTTTTTCTTTTTTTTTGAGATGGAGTTTTGCTCTTGTTGCCCAGGCTGGAGTGCAGTGGTGCCATCTTAGCTCACGGCAACCTCCACCTCCCAGGTCAAGCGATTTTCCTGCCTCCCAGGTAGCTGGGATTACAGGCGCCCACCACCATCCCCGGCTGTTTTTTTGTATTTTTAGTAGGGACTGGGTTTCACCGAGTTGACCAGGCTGGTCTCAGTCTCAAACTCCTGACCTCAGGTGATCCACCCACCTCGGCCTCCCAAAGTGCTGGGATTACAGGCGTTAGTCAAAATATTTTTTGGTGTTGTGTGTTTTTGTTTGTGTTTTTGAGACAGAGTCTCGTTCTGTCACCTAGGCTGGAGCGATCTCAGCTCACTGCAACCTCCACCTCCTGGGTTCAAACCATTCTCCTGCCTCAGCCTCCAGAATAGCTGGGACTACAGGCACCCACCACCACGCCTGGCTAATTTTTGTATTTTTAGTAGAGACAGGGTTTCACTATGTTGGCCAGGCTAGCCTCGAACTCCTGACCTCAGGTGATCCACCCACCTCAGCCTCCCAAAGTGCTGGGATTATAGACATGAGCCACCAAGGCCGGCCACATCATTACTTAAATGACATTGAAAAGCACTTCCCTGGAAGCCAGATCCAGGCTGTTTCACAGTTACGGCAGTGGAGGACTTCCCAGAGCTGCTGGGCAGTTGTCCAAAAACCAATCTCTAAGTGGTGCTTTTTGGCAGCTCTAAAGGTGCAAACTTCATGGGCCTGCACAAAATTGCACACGGGCTTAGCATGCGTGGGGTCCCTTGGAACGTAGGCATCTTTGCACTTCTAGGTGGCCTTCCTTCTGAGCAGGGGGTATCTGGCTGCCTGTGGCTTTTCTCCAGCAGGAAAGGAGGTATGTGCATTGGCAGACATCAATGAGCATGAGAGATATGAATAGGGCTGAGAACGGCAGACTCTGCCCTGGATGGTGGGAGATACTCGCCAGAGGTGGCATTTCTTCTTCTGAGTCGGTCAGCACGACATGCACCCGTGGCAGCCTCTGGGACAGTTTTCTGATCCATAACAAACTTAATGGACTTGGGTGGTCTCTAGGTTCTCTGGCTTCTGACGCTATATGAACTGATGTATTACTCAGTTCTTCCATTGCTACATACAAATACCTGAGACTGAGTAATTTATAAAGAAGAGAGGTTGGCCAGGCACGGTAGCTCAAGCCTGTAATCCCAGCACTTTGGGAGGCTGAGGCGGTTGGATCACCTGAGGTCAAGAGTTCAAGACCAGACTGGCCAACACGGTGAAACCCCATCTCTACTAAACATACAAATAATTAGTTGGGTGTGATGGCGGGTGCCTGAAATCCCAGCTACTCAGGAGGGTGAGGCAGGAGAGTCACTTGAACCCAGGAGGTGGAAGTTACAGTCAGCTGACATAGCACCACTGCACTCCAGCATGGACAACAGAGTGAGACTCCATCTAGAAAGAAAGCAAGAAGGCAAGAAAGCAAGAAAGCAAGCAAGCAAGCAGGAAAGAAAGAAAGGAAGAAAAAAGAAAGAAAGTAAGAAAGCAAGCAAGAAAGAAAGAAAGAAAAAGAAATTAAGAAAGCAAGCAAGTAAGAAAGAAAGCAAGCAAGCAAGCAAGAAAGAAAGCAAGCAAGTAAGAAAGCAAGCAAGCAAGAAAGAAAGAAAGAAAGAGAAAGAAAGAAAGAAAGAAAGAAAGAAAGAAAGAAAGAAAGAAAGAATAGAAAGAAAGAAAGCAAGTAAGAAAGCAAGCAAGCAAGAAAGAAAGAAAGAAAGAGAAAGAAAGAAAGAAAGAAAGAAAGAAAGAAAGAAAGAAAGAAAGAAAGAAAGGAAAGAAAAAACAAAGACAGACTTTCTATCTGGTGCTACGCTCACTATTTAAGGGATGTGTTCCATGGAAGCTCAAGCCTCCGCATCACACAATATATCCATATAACAATCCTGCACACGTGCCCCCAAATCTAAAATAAAAATGAAAAAAGAAACCACTTTCCACCAGCTAATTTTTTTTTTTTTTTTTTTTTTTGGATTTTTTAGTGGAGATGGGGTTTCGCCCTGTTGGCCAGGCTGGTCTCGAACTCCTGACTTCCGATGATCCACCCACCTCAGCCTCCCAAAGTGCTGGGATTACAGGTGTGAGCCACCGGGCCTGGCCTTTTGTTTGTTTTGTTTTTTTGAGATGGAGTCTCTTCTCTCACCCAGGCTGGAGTGCAGCGGCATGATCTTGGCTCACAGCAACCTCTGTCTCCTGGGTTCACACGATTCTCCTGCCTCAGCCTCCCGAGTAGCTGTAAACTTTCACAACTGCGAATTTTTTCTCCTTCTCAGTGTCCCCAGCATTTCCCAGGGAAGGGACAGCCCTTCCCAATTCGATCTCCCTTGTCAAGCCTGTTGGTGCCTCAACTTCCACTTTGAAAAGTCACGTCAACGCTGCCTGAATGTGCGGTTGTCCTTAAAAGACCGTTTGAAGGAATTGTATTGTGTTTAGTGCAAGGACAAGGAGGATTGGGGTGGAAATGTGGAAGGGAAACCTCATCCCTCTGTGTGTGTGTGTGTGTGTGTGTGTGTGTGTGTGACATTAACGTGCTGCCACTTAAATGCACCTGTTTCCTATCAAGGAAAGTCACTTTCAAGAAAGATGCGGTGGAAAGTCGTTTCTTTGTGATCACCGGTGTGTTGGAACACCGGGCTGGCAAAAGCAAATAATGCTGTTACCTCGTCGTCGTACTGTCACTGGATAAGTTTTCCTGGGGTGCAGGGAAGCTCCTTCTTATATAATACAGTGTGAAGAGATTCCCCCAAGAAGCCGTTGTTTCGGAGCCGAAACAAAGAAAAGCTTTTGCAAAACCCCCTGTCTCTAATTTCGTTTTAGAAAATTAGATACTCAGAATTTTGCCTAAGATAACTGTATTACCGGGATGCAATTTGCTGTAGGTTGCTCGCTTTCCTGCATGGGATCCCTTAATAAAAAGTGTCAGTTAAAATGAAAATACAGCTTGGGTAATTAAATTTAATTGGATCTTGTCACTTTACATCCGCTTCGTTTTGGAGGGTTTCTACGGAATTGCAGCTACCCGGTTTGCTAATTTCTTTACCGCAAGCTGCTGAGGAGAACCTGACCCTCCTGTAATAAACTGACACCCTGTTTTTGCCAGGACTCTGAACCCTGCTAGTGACGATAAACAAAGAAAAGGGAAGGACGGGCTTAGGGTGGGAAAAGAGGGGGATGGAGTTATCTGTGGGTGATTAACTTGTTCTCCCAGCGAGTGAGCTGCTGTTGTTACCATTTGCAGGGGAGGAAACAGAGCTCTGAGAAAAGGCAGTGATTTTTCCTACCAGGACGGATTTCCATCCCTGTGATATAATATCCGCAGATGTTTCTTCTAAACACTGTAAGCACCTACAAGGCAGCCACCCTTTACTCAGAGAGAGCCAATGCTCTTATTGCATAAAGGTTCTGGAGGCCACGTCTCCCAAATCAGCCTCTCTGCGCTACCATGAACGGGTGTGCAGGACTGAGTTCCTTCTGCAGGTTCCAGGACACAATCTGTACTTTGGTGTTTTCTGGGTCCTACAGGAAACCCACAACCCTTGGCTCCTGGCTACGCGTCTGATCTCCTTCTTCCTCTTCTGTCTCCTAATCTCCGCCTGTCTTCATCACACAAGGACCCTTGGGATTCCGTCGGCCCACCTGGATAATCCCAGGTCACCTGTCCATCTGCCCGTAACTGAATCACATCTGGAAGCACCTGTGGCTATGAGCGCTCACATGCTCGTAGCTTCTAAAGATTGGGACCTGGGTATCGTTGGAGGTCCTCATTGAGCTGATCACGGGGAATAGAGAGTGTCAGGCCTCTGAGCCCGAGCTAAGCCATCCTATCCCCTGTGACCTGCACATATACATCCGGATGGCCTGAAGCAATTGAAGATCCACAAAAGAAGTGAAAATGGCCAGTTCCTGCCTTAACTGTTGACATTCCACCATTGTGATTTGTTTCTGCCCCACCGTAACTGATCAGTGTTCTTTGTAATCTCCCTAACCCTTAAGAGGGTTCTTTGTAATCTCCCTAACCTTTAAGAAGGTTCTTTGCAATTCTCCCCACCTTTGAGAATGTACTTTGTGAGATCCACCCCCTGCCTGCTCCTAACTCCACCGCCTATCCCCAAACCTATAAGAACTAATGATAATCCCACCTCCCTTTGCTGACTCTCTTTTTGGAAACAGCCCACCTGCACCCAGCTGATTAAAAAGCTTTATTGCTCACACAAAGCCTGTTTGGTGGTCTCTTCACACGGACGTGTGAGACAGAGAGATTCCAGCAAATATCGGTCAGTGAGGGCTTGAGAAGGGGGGAGGCCAAAGACTGATCTTCACACCCTGGCCACGGGACCCCAGCTACCCAGCTACTGTCTCACACCGGCTGACCCCGCCTGCCGGCTCACAGGGCATTTTCTCCTGGGGCCAGAGTTCCATCTCCCACCACAGCTCTGCAGACACAGCATCCAAAAATCAAGAATGCTGGATGCATGGAGAGAGTGGGCTTATACTGAAGTCTGAGGAAAGAAGGAAGGAAGGAAAAAAGGAAGGAAAGAAAGGAGGGAGGAAAGAAAGAAGGAGGGAAGGAAGGGAGGGAGGAACGAAGGAAGGGAGGGAGGAAAGAATGAAGGAAGGAAAGGAGGGAGGAAAGAATGAAGGAAGGAAAGGAGGGAGGAAAGAAAGAATGAGGGAAGGAAGGGAGGGAGGAAGGAATGAAGGAAGGAAGATTGGCTCAAGTTATACTCCCACCTCATCCTCCCGGTAGCTGCACTGTAAGTCTGGATTGTAAAAGTTAAAGGAAACGGGGCCGAGTGCAGTGCCTCACGCCTGTCATCCCAGCACTTTGGGAGGCCGAGGTGGGTGGATCACTTGAAGTCAGGAGTTCGAGACCAGCCTGGCCAACATGCTGAAGCCCCGTCTCTACTAAAAATACAAAAATTAGCCACGCCTGGTGGTGGGCGCCTGTAATCCCAGATACTCGGGAGGCTGAGGCAGGAGAATCGCTTGAACCTGGGAGGTGGACGCTGCAGTGAGCCGAGATCATACTCCTGCACGCCAGCCTGGGCAGCAGAGCGAGACTCCATCTGAAACGAAACAAAGCATTTAAGGAAAGGGTTGCCAATGCCCTCGGATAATTCTCCTTAGAGACAGTTGCCCAGATTTCAAGTTTTTTTCTATTTGAACAAATAGGTGGATATACATGGTGTGTGTAGACTGTCAAATACATAAACCTCAAAATCTACAAAGTTCTTCACAGAGGTGTGGGCTGCACTCTGAAAAAAAAAAAAACACTTTGGGAGGTGGAGGCAGGAGGATCACTTGAGCCCAGGAGTTCAATACCAGCCGGGACAACACAGTGAGACCCTGTCTCTACGAAAAACAATAAACAAATATTAACCAGAATAGTGGCACACACCTGTAGTCCAGCTACCTGGGAGGATGAGGTGGGAGGATAACTTGAGCCAATCTTCCTTCCATCCTTCCCTCCTTCTTTCTTTCCTCCCTCCCTCCCTCCCTTCCTTCCTTCCTTCTTTCTTTCCTCCTTCCCTTCCTTCCTTTCTTCCTTCCTTCTTTCTTTCCTCCCTCCCTTCCTTCGTTCCTTCCTTCCTTCCTCCTTCCCTTCCTTCCTTCTTTCCTTCCTTCCCTCCTTCTTTCTTCCCCCTCCCTTCCTTCGTTCCTTCCTTCCTTCCTCCTTTTCTCTTTTCCTCCCTTCCTTCCTTCCTCCCTCCCTCCTTTCCTTCCTTCTTTCCTTCCTTCCTTTCTTTCTTCCTTCCTTCCTTTCTTCGTTCCTCCTTTCCTCCCTTCCTTCCTCCTTTCCTCCTTCCCTTCCTTCCTTCTTTCCTTCCTTCCTTCCTCCCTCCCTACCTCCCTCCCTTCCTTCCTTCCTCCTTTCCTTCCTTCCTTCTTTCCTTCCTTCCCTCCTTCTTTCTTCCCCCCCTTCCTTCCTTCCTTCCTTCCTTCCTCCTTTTCTCCTTTCCTCCCTTCCTTCCTCCCTCCCTCCCTTCCTTCTTTCCTTCCTTCCTTTCTTTCTTCCTTCCTTCCTTTCTTCGTTCCTCCTTTCCTCCCTTCCTTCCTTCCTTCTTTCCTTCCTTACTTCCTTTTTTCTTCCTTCCTCCCTCCCTCCCTTGCTCCCTCCTTTCCTTCCTTCTTTCCTTCCTTCCTCCCTCCCTCCCTTCCTTCTTTCCTTCCTTCCCTCCTTCTTTCTTCCCCCCCTTCCTTCATTCCTTCCTTCCTTCCTCCTTTTCTCCTTTCCTCCCTTCCTCCCTCCCTCCCTTCCTTCTTTCCTTCCTTCCTTTCTTTCTTCCTTCCTTCCTTTCTTCGTTCCTCCTTTCCTCCCTTCCTTCCTTCCTTCTTTCCTTCCTTACTTCCTTTTTTTCTTCCTTCCTCCCTCCCTCCCTTGCTCCCTCCTTTCCTTCCTTCTTTCCTTCCTTCCTCCCTCCCTCCCTTCCTTCCCTCCCTCCTTCCTTCCTTGCTTCCTTCCTTCCCCTCTTTCTCTTTCCTTCCATACTTCCCTCTTTCCTTTCTTCTCTTCCCTTTTCTTTCTTCCTTCCTCTCTCCCCCTTTCCTTTCCTTCTTCCTTTCTTAAAAATAAATAATGAGTATAATAAAAAATAAATAAATAATAAGTAAATAATGAAACTAAAAATAAAATAAATCAATTAGTAAAATAAAAACAGAAAAGGTTTTTACTTTATAATAATACTATTAATATTAATATTATTATTATTATTTGAGATGGAGTCTCACTCTGTCGCCCAGGCTGGAGTGCAGTGGTGTGATCTTGGCTCACTGCAAACTCCACCTCCCAGGTTCAAGTGATTCTCCTGCCTCAGCCTCCCGAGTAGCTGGGATTACAGGTGCCCGCCACCACGCCTGGCTAATTTTTGTATTTTTAGTGGAGATGGGGTTTCACCACGTTGGCCCCTTGCTGGGTGAGAGGGTCTCCTGCCACACATCCCAGCCTCTCTGGGAGCCTCCATCTGCAGAAGGATGCACTGACTGCCTGTCTCTAGTTGTGTTGACCCCCCCCTCCCTGCACCTCTTTGTCTGTAGATTCAAAGCTGTGTAGGAAGTAGCTTTTGACAGTCCAGCACATCATGTCTTATGTAAACCCTTCTAATTTATAGAGGGCCTCAGGTTTAATCTTGCACATTCTCCTGCCGTATCCTAAATTATCAATCATTTTAATGACATGTAAAAAAAAATAACAAGCAAATCTTAGATGACATCCTTATCGCCTATTTTCATACAATTTCCTAAATCAAATATCATAGGGAAGCTCATATAAAAAACTTACGCCTAGCAAGAAATTAAAGAAATGTGTACTTAGGGCAATCAATATTACACGGATAGACTTACCAGATCTTTAATTTTATACAAACGAGCTTCTCTTCATATGAAAAGACGCACCTGGCTTTTTGAATGACAGACTCACCGGGTCCACTTATGCAGAGACGTCTTTGGAATCATAAATACTAGCTAGCAACAATCCTACATTAACCTTCAGGTCTTAATCAGGTCTTACACCACGTGCATTCTTTGTTGTTGTTGTTTTGTTTTTTTTTGAGATGGAGTCTCGCTCCTGTCACCCAGGCTGGAGTGCAGTGGCGTGATCTCTGCTCACTGCAACCTCTGCCTCCCAGGCTCAAGCGATTCTCCTGCCTCAGCCTCCCGAGTATGTGGGATTAATAGGTGCCCGCCACCACGCCTGGCTAATTTTTTTGTGTTTTTAGTAGAGATGGGTTTTCACCATGTTGGCCAGGCTGGTCTCGAACTCCTGACCTCCTGATCCGCCCACCTCGGCCTCCCAAAGTGCTGGGGTAACAGGGGTAAGCCACCGCGCCTGGCCATATTCCTGCTGTTTTAAACCCATCTGTGCATTGGACTTTGCTACCGCAGCCCTACGATGCTGATGAGGATGGTGATCTTTGTTTGCTAAATCATAGGTTTCTGCCTGTTTAGAAGGCAATTTAAGCGTGAATGAAATGAATTTGCTATCTGTGCAGGGCCCTCGCCAGCCATCTAACCAGCCATCTTCCACTTGGCCACTACCCCTTATTAGCAGCAGCTCCTGGCACCCACGGCCTCCCACACCCAGAAAGCAAACTTACAGTTTGACCACCAAAATTTAAAAGTATGTGGCTGTACGGATGACCCGACTTGTCTGAACTCCCAAGGAACAGAGGAGCTCTTGTTTTACAAGTTTATTGCCCGATGATATACTTTAATTTTATACAAACGAGCTTCTCTTCGTATTAAAAGATGGTATGCAGTGGAGAGAGTATGTTTGGATGTTGGAAAAAAATCTCGGAAAGAGAGAGTCTTTTGTAACTGGGTATATACAGGTGCCAGCCTCTTGCTATCCATTTGGGAGAGTTCTTTTTTTAAAATTTTTGAAACAGGGTCTGGCTATGCTGCCCAGGCAACAGTGCAATGGTGCAATTATAACTCACTGCAGCCTCAACCTCCTGGGCTCAAGCAGTCCTCCTGCCTCAGCCTCCTGAGTAGCTGGGACTACAGGAGTGTGCCACCAAAGTCAGCTAATTTTTTATTTTTTACTTTTTGTAGAGGTGGGGTCTTGCTACATTGCCCAGTCTGGTCTCAAACTCACAGGCTCAAGCAGTCCTCCTGCCTCAGCCTCCTGGGTAGCTGGGACTACAGGCTTGTGCCACCACAGTCAGCTAATTTTTTATTTTTTACTTTTTGTAGAAGTGGGGTCTTGCTACATTGCCCAGTCTGGTCTCACACTCAGAGGATCAAGTGATCCTCCTGCTTTGGCCTCCCAAAGTGCTGGGATGACAGGCATACACCACCACATCCTGCCAGTTTGAGCCAGTTCTATTCCCATGTCCCAAAGCTTCATTGGACCAATGACCGGGCATTTCATTCCCTCTTCCCCAAGAACTGAAGCGGATGAGCTTTCTCTTGGATGTTGTATGTTAGTGCTGGGATCTGTCAGTAGAGAAGGGTGCATGCCTGCCTTTTTGGGGCACACACATATAGACAGACAGACACTGTCTCTCTCAGTGGCTCTTGACCTCTAACCATCAAGGCTGGGTGCATGCATGGCCCCCGGATCCCAAGCATCCCTCAGGGGCTGACACTGATTGTTCGCTCTTCTGGTCAACCACTCAGTAAGTTCTTCCTCAGGCTTCTTGCTCACCTTGGCCACCATCCCCACTCTAAACGTTCCGGGGGCTCTCCTGTCCTGGCTGCAATGATGCCCCAGGATTCTTGGGGACAGGGGATTCTATTGGGACTCACCGAAGAATGAGAAGGGTAGCAAGATAGTTAGATCATAGCTAAATAGATAATAGGTAGATGATAAATAGATAGATGAAAGAGAGTAGATAGATGGTAGATATAGGTGATAGATAAACAGATAATAGGTAGATGATAGGAAGGTAGTAGATAGATGTAGATTAGATAGACAGATAGGCAGATGATGGAATGTGAGTAGATGAATAGATAGATGATAAATAGATAGATAGACACATACATACATATATACATAAATAGATGATAGGATGTAATGGATAAAAGATAGAGACACAGATGATAGAATGTGCGTGGATGAATAGATAAAAGATAGATAAAAGGTTGTGAATGTATGAATAGACAGATAACAGATGGATGGATGGATAGATAATAGGATATGAGTGGATGAATAGATAGATAAACAGATGATAGGATGTTAGTGGATGAATAGATAGATGGATAGATAGGTGTGATGGTGGGTGGATAGGTGGATGAACAGATAGATATATGGATAGGTGAATAGATAGATGCTAGACAGATGTGATGGGTGGATGGATAGATGGATGGATGAATAGATTGATAGATTGATCAATAGATAAATAGAGAGATGATATATGGATTTCTTTTAATAGATATGACAGATAGTAGACAGAGGATAGATGAATAGATGGATAGTTATTAATAGATAGAAAGATGATAGAATGTGAGTGGATGAATTGATAGATGATAGACAGATAGATAGATAGATAAATAGATAATATATAGATAAGATAGATACATAAATAGATACATAGATAATAGGATGTAATGGATAAAAGATAGATATACAGATGATAGAATGTGAGTGGATGAATAGATAAATGATACATGATAGAATGTTAGTGAATGAATAGACAAATGATAGATAGATAGATAGATAGATAGATAGATAGATAGATAGATAATAGGATGTGAATGTATGAATACGTAAATAATAGATGGGTGGATGGCTAGATAGGTAGATAGACACATAGATTGATAGATAGATAGGTAGATAGATAGATAGATAGATAGATAGATAGATAGATGATAGATAATAGGATATGAGTGGATGAATAGACAGATAGATGATAGATAGATAATAGGATACAAGTGGATGAATAGATAGATACATAGATGTGATGGTGGATGAACAGACAGATACATGGATAGATGAATAGATACATACTAGATAGACATGATGGATGGATGGATGGATGGATGTATAGATCGATCAATAGATAGATAGATAGATAGATGATAGATAGATAGATAGATAGATAGATAGATAGATAGATGATAGATAATAGGATATGAGTGGATGAATAGATAGATACATAGATGTGATGGTCGATGAACAGATAGATACATGGATAGATGAATAGATAGATACTAGATAGACATGATGGATGGATGGATGGATGTATAGATCGATCAATAGATAGATAGATAGATAGATGATAGATAGATAGATAGATAGATAGATAGATAGATAGATAGATGATAGATAATAGGATATGAGTGGATGAATAGATAGATACATAGATGTGATGGTCGATGAACAGATAGATACATGGATAGATGAATAGATAGATACTAGATAGACATGATGGATGGATGGATGGATGTATAGATCGATCAATAGATAGATAGATAGATAGATGATAGATAGATAGATAGATAGATAGATGATAGATAGATAGATAGATAGATAGATAGATAGATAGATAGATAGATGATAGATAATAGGATATGAGTGGATGAATAGATAGATACATAGATGTGATGGTCGATGAACAGATAGATACATGGATAGATGAATAGATAGATACTAGATAGACATGATGGATGGATGGATGGATGGATGTATAGATCGATCAATAGATAGATCGATCAATAGATAGATAGATAGATAGATAGATAGATGATAGATAGATAGATAGATAGATAGATAGATGATAGATAATAGGATATGAGTGGATGAATAGATAGATACATAGATGTGATGGTCGATGAACAGATAGATACATGGATAGATGAATAGATAGATACTAGATAGACATGATGGATGGATGGATGGATGGATGTATAGATTGATCAATAGATAGATCGATCAATAGATAGATAGATAGATAGATAGATAGATAGATAGATAGATGATAGATAATAGGATATGAGTGGATGAATAGATAGATACATAGATGTGATGGTCGATGAACAGATAGATACATGGATAGATGAATAGATAGATACTAGATAGACATGATGGATGGATGGATGGATGGATGGATGGATGGATGGATGGATGGATAGATCGATCAATAGATAGATAGATAGATAGATAGATAGATAGATAGATAGATAGATAGATAGACAGATAGACAGATAGATAGATAGATAGATAGATAGATAGATAGATAGATAGATAGATAGACAGACAGACAGATAGATAGACCTTCATGAAAAAATTCGCTACATTTAGTAGAATGCACTAGGACCCTACCCCTGGGGACGCTGAAACTTAAGTTGAGATTTGGGTCAACAACACAATGATTGTTTTCCAGGACGTGGCATCTGCTGATTCTGGGGACCAGCCTGAGGGAAGGTGCGAATTTTGTCCTCCTTCTTCCAGAAGGAGGCCTCTTTGCAAATGGTTCTTGGGGAGAAAGTTTGCCTCTGGCTCCTTGGTCTATTTCTGCATCTCGAGGGACATTTCTATCTCAACCTAATACTGAATTCCTCTTGGATGAGTCTCAAAATCATGGTGTTTCTCTTCAGTTTCATGAGTGGAGGGGGTGGGAGTCGGTGGGGTGGACACACCCGTCCTCAGGACAGAGTCGGCAAGGAAATAAATATACTCCTGGTTCTCTAGTGGAGAGTTTAGCAATTTAACCTGAGAGGTTGGAGACTACCTACTCTATTTTCATGAGCAGTCTTGGATTTGGGGTCTCACTAAAGAAACTCACAGAATGCAAAGCACAGATGTAGAAAATGACCAACAAAGGAAGCACCTCGAAAATCAGTTTTAGGATGAGCCCAGGTTAAAAACGCAGCATACAAGCCGGGCGACGTGGCTCATGCCTGTCATCCCAGCACTTTGGAGGCTGAGGTGGGAGGATTACCTGAGGTCAGGAGTTGGAGACCAGCCTCACTAACATGGTGAAACCCCGTCTCTACTAAAAATACAAAAATTAGCCAAGTGTGCTGATGCGCACCTGTAATCTCAGGTACTCGGGAGGCTGAGGCAGGGGAATCGCTTGAACCTGGGAGGCGGAGGTTGCAGTGAGCTGAGATCATGCCACTGCACTCCAGCCTGGGGGACAGTGTGAGAGTTTGTCTCAACAAGCAAAAGAAACAAACAAACAAAAAAAAACCCCACAACATAATCCATTCGAACCCATTCTTAGTCATCTTTGTGAGATTAAAAAACCACAAATTCTGACTCACTGGGATAGGGTTGAGACAGAAATCCATGCGAGTTTGAAAAGCGTGTAAATTAGCTCAGACATTTTCAAGCACACACGGGGCTTAAAACTCAGCCAACGGCTCTTCACTGTTGGGCCGCTCTATTACGAGGACTTTGATAAAAAGATGAAAGTGCACTGAAATTGTGGTCTTCAGTAGGTGAACTCTTCTGCTCAGAGGTTTTCCTACAGCTGAGATATTCTCCTGTGTCTTGTCCCTGCCTTTACTTTCACATATTAGTAGAGAATGAGAAGGTGAAGGATTTGACTTCACTTTGGGTGTTCATTGGTGCAATGGATATGGCTGTCTGTTGAAGGGAGTGAACCTCTGAAAACGAAGCCATGGGCAGGCTCTCAGAGCTAAGATAAAATATAAGATGTCATGAAGACCAAAGAGAGGAGAACCAGTGAAACTGGAATAGAGAGTCCCAGACAATACCCTGGCTGGGTGGAGAAGATGCATGGATTTCATTGATAAGAGACTGCAGGATTGTAAGACAGATGTACAAAATGTCTGAGAGAGAAAACTCTTGGGGTCTTTCTCTAGCCTGCTCCCAACATCTGATTTCTTTTTTCTTTCTTTCCTTTTTTTTTTTTTTTTGAGATGGAGTCTTGCTCTTTCGCCCAAGCTGGAGTGCAATGGTGTGATCTCAGCTCACTGCAACCTCTGCCTCCGGGTTCATGCAATTTTCCTGCTTCAGCCTCTCGAGTAGTGGGGATTACAGGCACCTGCCACCATGCCTGGCTAATTTTTGCATTTTTAGTAGAGATGGGGTTTTGCCATGTTGACCAGGCTGGTCTCGAACTCCTGACCTCAGGTGATTCACCTGCCTCGACCTCCCAAAGTGCTTTTTAAAAATTTTTCTTCTTCTTTTTTTTTCAAGGAGTCTTCAACAGCAGGAACCGTATCTGAATTCTAAACCTCTCTTTTCCAGCTGATTACAACGTTGCCTTCTCTGAGTGTTTGACCCATCAAAGCAAAACTCTTTCTTCCACCAACTCCTGAAGGCACCATCTTGGTTGGCCACTGAAGTAGGCTGAATGATGATGACCTGGAGAAATAGATCCTTGTCCTAATCGCTAAGAAGCAGAGAATGTTCACTTACGTGGTAAAAAGGGTCTTTGCAGACATGATGAATGAAGAATCTTGAGATGAAGAATTATCCTGGATTATCTGGGTGGACTCTACATCCAATGGCAGGTGTCCTTCTGGGAGACAGAAGAAGAGACACAGACACAGAGGAGAAGGCCACATGGAGACGGAGGCAGAGACTGGAGTGATGAGGCCACAGGCCCAGGGACGCCTGGAGCCCCCAGGAGCTGGGAGAGGCAGGAAGGATCCTCCCCTACAGCCTCCAGAAGGAACTAGATAGAGTTGTAATGGATTGAACAGTGGCCGTCGGATAGACACGTTCATGTCCTAACTCCCAGAACCTGGAATGAGATCACATTTGGAAATAGGGTCTTTGCACATAATTAGTTAAGGATCTTGAGAGGAAATCATCCTGGATTAGGGTGGGCTCTAATTCCAATAACAAGTGTCCCTGTGAGAGACAGAGACGCAGACACAGAGGAGAATGCCACGTGGAGACGGAGGCAGAGACTGGAGTGATGCGGCCACAAGCCCAGGGACACTTGGAGCCCCCAGGAGCTGGGAGAGGCAGGAAGGACCCTCCCCTGCGGCCCCCAGAAGGAACTGGATACAGTTGTAATGGATTGAAAAGTGGCCGTCGGAAAGACATATTCATGTCCTAACTCCCAGAACCTGGAATGAGATCGCATTTGGAAATAGGGTCTTTGCAGATGTAATTAGTTAAGGATATTGAGAGGAAATTGTCCTGGATTAGGGTGGACTCTAAATCCAGTAACAAGCATCCCTGTAGGAGACAGAAGAGGAGACACAGACACAGAGGAGAAGGCGACATGGAGACGGAGGCAGAGACTGGAGTGAAGTGGCCACAAGCCCTGGGATGCTTGGAGCCCCCAGGAGCTGAGAGAGGCAGGAAGGATCCTCCCCTGGGGCCTCCAGAAGGAACTGGATACAGTTGTAATGGATTGAACAGTGGCCGTCGGAAAGACATATTCATGTCCTAACTACCACAATCTGGAATGAGATCGCATTTGGAAATAGGGTCTTTGCACATATAATTAGTTAAGAATCTTGAGAGGAAATCGTCCTGGATTAGGGTGGACTCTAATTCCAATAACAAGTGTCCCTGTGAGAGACAGAGACACAGACACAGAGGAGAAGGCCACGTGGAGACAGAGGCAGAGACTGGAGTGATGCGGCCACAAGCCCAGGGATGCCTGGAGCCCCCAGGAGCTGGGAGAGGCAGGAAGGACCCTCCCCTAGAGCCTCCAGAAGGAACTGAACACAATTGTAGTGGACCCAACAGTGGCCCCCAGAAAGATCTGTCCACATCCTAAAGCCCAGGACCTGGAATGAGACCTTATTTGGAAATAGGGTATTTGCAGATGTAATTAGTTAAGGATATTGAGAGGAAATCATCCTGGATTAGGGTGGGCTCTAATTCCAATAACAAGTGTCCCTGTGAGAGACAGAGACGCAGACACAGAGGAGAAGGCCACGTGGAGACGGAGGCAGAGACTGGAGTGATGCGGCCACAAGCCCAGGGACACTTGGAGCCCCCAGGAGCTGGGAGAGGCAGGAAGGACCCTCCCCTGGGGCCTCCAGAAGGAACTGGATAGAGTTGTAATGGATTGAAAAGTGGCCGTCGGAAAGACATATTCATGTCCTAACTCCCAGAACCTGGAATGAGATCGCATTTGGAAATAAGGTCTTTGCACATGTAATTAGTTAAGAATCTTGAGAGGAAATTGTCCTGGATTAGGGTGGACTCTAAATCCAGTAACAAGTGTCCCTGTAAGAGACAGAAGAGGAGACACAGACACAGAGGAGAAGGCCACATAGAAATGGCGGCAGAGTCCATCCAATTCAGGATACTCTCAACTTGAAATCCTGAATTTAATGCGTCTGTAAAGACCTTATTTTTAATTAAGGTTACAAACAATGTCCTGGCAACCATGCGTTTTAGGGGACACTTTAAGCTAATACAGACAGTGACAGCTGATTCTTGTAATTATCACAGAAAGGGAATTTTCATTTGCTGGAAGAGAGAAGAAAGCAGAAATTAAACAGGCAGTTTCTTCCACGTTGCTTTGGGCTCTGTTTGATTGCATTTACTCCAACCTCTGATGCCCTGAAGTGAAGAGTTTTGACTACAAACCTCAAATGGGCTTCCAGCCCCAGGAATTCATGAACTTGCATTTTTTTTTTTTTTTTTTTTTTTTTTTTTGGTCTTTTGACAGGCCCTGAAGCGGCTACAATAGAAGAAAAACAAATCTTCTACGAACAGAGAATTACTCTGGAAGGTCAAAAGCTAAGCTTAAAAGGATCTATTAAAACTCAACATCAAGGCTGGGCGCTGTGGCTCACTCCTATAATCCCAGCACTTTGGGAGGCTGAGGCGGGCGGATCATCGGAAGTCAGGAGTTCGAGACCAGCCTGGCCAGCATGGTGAAATTCCGACTCTACTAAAAATACAATAATAAGCCAGGCATGGTGGCGGACACCTGTAATCCGAGCTACTCGGGAGGCTGAGGCAGGAAAATCGCTTGAACCTGGAAGGCAGAGGATTCAGTGAGCGGAGATCGCACCACTGCACTCCAGCCTGGGTGACGGAGCGAGACTCCATCTCAAAGAAAACAAACAAACAAACAAAAACAAACAAACAAAACCCCTCAACATCAAAAGGACAGACAACCCAATCAAAAAGTAGGCAAAGAACTAGAATAGACATTTCTCCAAAAGAAGATAAAGAAATGGCCAAGAAGGGCATGCAGAGATGCCCAGCATCACTTATCATTACTGACGTCAAAACTGCGTTGAGAGACGGCCTCACACCCACGAGGATGGCAAGAAGGATAGTTGAGACAATATTAGCAAGGGTTGATGAGAATGTGGAGAAACTGGAAGTCCTGTCTACTGCTGGACAGTAAAATGGCACAGCCACTGTGGGAAATGGCTTGCGCCTCACCAAAAAATGACACATAGACTTATCATATGATTGCATGATCTCACTCCTGGCTGTGTGCATCCAAAATAACTAAAAACAGACTCAAAGAAATACCAGAGCACAAAGAGCAGTGGTGCACGTGCCTGTCATCCCAGCTACTCGGGAGGCTGAGGCAGGAGAATTGCTTGAACCCAGGAGGTGGAGGCTGCAGTGAGCCAAGGTTGTGCCACTGCACTCCAGCCTGGGCGACAGAGCGAGACTCCATCTCAAATAAATAAATAAATAAACATCACACCTGTAATCCCAGCACTTTTGGGAAGCTGAGGCGGGCAGATCCCGAGGTCAGGAGTTCGAGACCAGTCTGGCCAACGTAGTGAAACCCCCGTCTCTACTAAAAAAATACAAAAAAATCAGCCGGGTGTGGCGGTGCACGCCTGTAATCCCAGCTGCTTGGGAGGCTGAGGCGGAAAAATGGCGTGAACCCGGGAGGCAGAGGTTGCAGTGAGCCGAGACTGTGCCATTGCACTGCAGCCTGGGAGACAGTGAGAGACTCTATCTCAAAATAAAAAATAACATAAAATAAATAATAAATAAATAAATAGAATCTCCAGTCCTTGGGCTCAGGGCTATTTGTACACACAACTACAGGGAGACTTTGGGTTTCCCGGTTCGGTTTTCCTTTAATCCGAAAGCTCTTCTGGAAAGAAAGTGATATTTCACCTGTTAAAGCTGCTGAATTATTCACAGGCGGGTTCTGCGTATCTTGCACCTGTATTGGCCGATGAGCGTCAGAGACGCTCCCATCTCGTTACTGGGAGAGGTGGGACTGGGGGGCTTCATCGCCAGGGATGAGGGGCTCGAGGTACTTACCTTTCTGGTGGGGACATTAACTACAGCATAGCCTGAATCTTGTGATGTTGAACTGTGCATGGCAGCACGGCCTCGGTCTCCCCAAGAGGCTTTTGATGCCTGTTTTACTTTTATATTTTTATATTTATTTATTTATTTGAGACGGAGTTTTGCTCTGTCACCCAGGCTGGAGTGCAATGGCTCGATTGTGACTCACTGCAATCTCTGCCTCCCGGGTTCAAACGATTCTCCTGCCTCAGCCTCTGGAGTAGCTGGGATTACAGGCACCCGGCACCACGCCCAGCTAATTTTTGTGTTTTTAGTAGAGACAGGGTTTCACCATGTAGGCCAGGCTGGTTTTGAACTCCCATCCTTGTGATCTGCCTGCCTTAGCCTCCCAAACTGCTGAGATCACAGGCATGAGCCACCACGTCCAGCCTTTATTTTTATTTTTGTTTATTTATTTGAGATGAGTCTCGCTCTGTCTCCCAGGCTGCAGTGTGATGGTGCGATCTCGGCTCACTGCAACCTCCACCTCCCGGGTTCAAGTGATTCTCCTGCCTCAGCCTCCCAAGTAGCTGGGATTACAGGCACCTGCCACCACCCCAGGTTAATTTTTGTATTTTCAGTAGAGATGGGGTTTCGCCATGTTAGCCAGGCTGGTCTTGAAACCCTGATTTTGTGATCTGCCTGCCTTGGCCTCCCAAAGTGCTGGGATTACAGGCATGAGCCACCATGACCAGCATTTATTTTTATTTTTATTTTTGTTTTTTTATTTGAGATGAGTCTCGCTCTGTCTCCCAGACTGCAGTGCAATGGTGCGATCTCAGATCACTGCAACCTCCGCTTCCTGGGTTCAAGTGATTCTCCTGCCTCAGCCTCCCAAGTAGCTGGGATGACAGGCGTGCACCACCACGCCCGGTTAATTTTTGTATTTTTAGTAGAGATGGGGTTTCGCCATGTTGGCCAGACTGGTCTTGAACCCCTGATTTTGTGATCCGCCCACCTTGGCCTCCCAAAGTGCTGGGATTACAGGCATGAGCCACCATGCCTGGCGTTAATTTTTATTTTAATTTTTGTGTATTTATTTGAGACGAGTCTCGCTCTGTTTCCAAGGCTGCAGTGCAATGGCACGATTTCGGTTCACTGCAACGTCCACCTCCTGGGTTCAAGTGATTCTCCTGCTTCAGCCTCCCGAGTAGCTGAAATTACAGGCACCTGCCACCATGTTCGGTTAATTTTTGTATTTTTAGTAGAGATGGGGTTTCACCATGTTAGCCAGGCTGGTCTCCAAGCCCTAATTTTGTGATCTACCTGCCTTGGCCTCCCAAAATGCTGGAATTACAGGCATGAGCCACCATGCCTGGCATTAATTTTTATTTTAATTTTTGTTTATTTATTTGAGAGGAGTCTCTCTGTGTTTCCCAGGCTGGAGTGCAATGGCACGATCTTGCCTCCCTGCAACCTTCACCTCCCTGGTTCAAGCGATTCTCCTGCCTCGGCCTCCTGAGTAGCTGGAATTACAGGAGCCCACCACCACGCCCGGCTAATTTTTCTATTTTTAATAGAGACAGGGTTTCGCCACGTTGGCCAGGCTGGTCTCGAACTCCCGACCTCAAGTGATCCACCTGCCTCGGCCTCCCAAAGTGCTGGGATGACAGGCATGAGCCACTGCACCTGGTGGATGATGCCTATTTTATAAATCAACGCCTAGAAAGTTTAGCATATCCAGAATCTTTCGGAACAGGTGCTACCAGCCACCCACTTGGGCTGGTTCTTTTATTTCATTTCATTTATTTATTTCATATTTTATTTTATTAACATTTTATTTAATGTATTATTTTATTTATTTATTTTATCTTTGATTGTATTAGTATTTTATTTCATTATTTAATTTTATTTTTATTTCATTCTATTTTGTTTGAGACAGGTTCTTACTCTGTCCCCCGGGCTGGAGTGCAGTGGCTCGATCACGGCTCATTGCAGCCTCAAATTCCTGGGGTGAAGCAATCCTCCCATCTCAGCCTCCTGAGTAGCTGGGATTACAGGCACGCACCACTCCTGGCTAATTGAAACTGGGAGACAAAGGTTGCAGTGACCCGAGATTTTATAATAATTTTATAATTATTATAATTATAATTTATCATAATGTTATAATCATAATTATTATAATTATAATGTATTATAATGTTATAATTATAATTATAATTACAATAATGTTATAATTATAATTATAATGTTATAATTATAATTTATAATAATTTTATAATAATTATAATTATAATTTATAATAATTTTATAATAATTATAATTATAATTACAATTTTGTAATAATTATAATATAATTTATAATAATTTTATAATAATTATAATTGTTTTATAATTATTATAATTATAATTTATAATAATTTTGTAATAATTATAATTATAATTATTTTATAATTATATTTATAAATTATATGTTTTATATAATAAAATTATATTATAATTATAATAATAAATTATAATTATAATTTATAATTGTAAATTATAATTTTTACCACTCCTGGCTAATTTTATAATAATTTTAACATTGAGGTTTCACTATGGTACCCAGGCTGCTCTCGAACTCCCAGGCTCAAGCAATCCTCCTGCCTCAGGCCTCCCAAAGTGCTGGGATTGCAGGTGTGAGCCACTGTGCCTGGCTAATTTTTTTTTCTTTCAGGTAGAGACGGGGTCTCACTGTGTTGCCCAGGCTTCGGTTTGTCCTTTTAAATAGCCGATCGGGATATTTAGTGTTACGGTTATGCCTGGTTCCATAGCAGGGGTATTGATTGGTATGGAATCAAAATCGGGATATGACATTGCTACTGTAAGATGGTGTGAAACCTGCTCTCCACACTCCCTTGTAAACGGAGACAGGGGGGTTTGCCCCTTGTCCATCTGTGTCTACACATCATCCTGGTAGGGACTGTACCTTTTGCCCGTCTTTCACGGCAAAAGAATCCTCCTGGTCCCCGGGTGGATATATATAGGCTCCTGTTTCCAACTCTGGAGGCTGCAGCTCACCTCGCTGCACCCCCCCTTACCCACCGCTTCTGATCTGAACTCCGGGCTGATGTGTATTCAGCCAAACTGCCTGCTATACCCCATTCCCATTCAATCCATTACGCGGCTCCCTCCACCAACTCCTCATCTCCCTGACTTCTAATTTGACAATGACAAACAGCTCCGCGGTGATTTTAAATTTCATAATTTTAATCTGTCAAGCCTGACATTTAATTACTGCCCTCCTCACCTTGCAGCCACGTAGGAGGGCTGCTGTGCGTCTTCCTTTACAATGTGTATTTTTTTCCCCTTCCACCCCCTGTGGAGGAGTACACTAATAAATAAATATATGCATAACTGCCAGGTACAAGACAATGTGCCAGGGATGGTCTATTACCCCCAAATCTAGACAGATGAGGTTAATCATATTTCCAAGTGCCACTTGATCGTATTAGGAGTGATTAAAGCACGACCTCAGCCCCTGGATGAGACGTCCGTTGAAAACATAAGACAGGAGACCTGGTCTGTGCAGTTTCATGTGAGCCGTTAGAGAGGCACACAGGGAGGTTGTGGGAGCCTTATGGGAACCCCGATTTGCTGCGCTGCTGGTTGTGGGGTTTGCAAACAAAGCAAGGCAAGCAGGGATTGCTAAGAGATGGCTCTGGGCAGCTGGGGTACGAAGGTTTTTTGGGACAGCTGGGGCCGTTCCTTGGGTGTCTGTGGGAGGAAAGTGTCTCTGCACTCGCTGGTGTAATAGCAGGTGTAACAGACTCATCATAACTGGGTTACCTGTGTTGAGACCGTCCACCTTGACTTAGGTCCAAGCTGACTTCTTTTGCTTTTGAGACGGACTCTCATTCTGTCGCCCAGGCTGGAGGGCAGTGGCACGATCTCGGCTCCCTGCAACCTCCACCTCCCTGGTTCAAGCGATTCTCCTGCCTCAGCCTCCCGAGTAACTGGGATTACAGGTGCCTGCCACCACGCCCGGCCAATTTTTATGTTTTTAGTAGAGACGGGGTTTCACCATGTTGGCCAGGCTGGTCTCAAACTCCTGACCTCAGGTGATCCGCCCGCCTCGGCCTCCCAAAGTGCTGGGATTACAGGTATGAGCCACCGCGCCCAGCCCTTAGCCCATAATGTTTCAATTTTTTTATTTTTTTATTTTTTGAGACGGAGTCTCACTTTGCCACATGGGCTGGAGTGCAGTGGCATAATCTCGGCTCCCTGCAACCTCCACCTCCCTGGTTCAATAGATTCTCCTGCCTCAGCCTCCCGAGTAGCTGGGATTACAGGTGCCCGCCACCATGCCCGGCCAATTTTTGTGTTTTTAGTAGAGACGGGGTTTCACCATGTTGGCCAGGCTGGTCTCGAACTCCTGACCTCAGGTGATCCACCCGCCTTGGCCTCCCAAAGTACTGGGATTACAGGCATAAGCCACTGCGCCCAGCCCTTATTCCATAATCTTTCAATTTTTAAAAAATATTTGAAGGCATGCATCATCACATTCTGAGATCTCATGGATGAAGCTGGAAACCGTCATTCTCAGCAAACCATTGCAAGGACAGAAAATCAAGTGTACCATGAGAAAGACCCCTTCCAATATGCCAAAGCAAAGCATGATGCACCTGGGGAGCCCAATTTCAGGTCAATATGGAAGAAGAGATGTCTCAATGCCAGAGCGGTGTGAGGGTGAAATGGCTTTTAATGACCAGGGTGCAATGTATTTTAGTAGAGACAGGGTTTAATGAGAAGGCAAGTTTCCTTCCACTGGACATACCCCAGAGCCCCCTGTGTCCCACCCAGAGAAAACCAAAGGCAGGTTCCAAGCAAGGGTCAGACGTTGGACTTCACAGCCCTGCACGTCCATGCTAAGTCTTGGAGTCCATAAGACGTCAGGGGGCTGCCGCCTGTGTCAGCTTCCTCTCCGCAAGTCCAGGGATGCCAAATGGATCACTTCAACATTGAAAATGCATTTTTGTATCAGGGTGGGCTGCAGAATGTCTCCAATGCAAAGAAAAACCTCATCATCCCAGGCAGAGACTTGGCAAATACCTCCTACCATGAATGTTTGTACAACATGGTCTTAGCCTCCATTCCCATGTTATACATAATTCGTCCCCAGTGGACATAAAACAGTTCATAACAATGCAAAAAATGCTTATCCTCGTAGTCCAATTGCAGTAAAAACAAAAAACAAAAAAGATCCTGAAAGATCGAATTTTCTTTTCTTATGATACATTCAGAATTGCGGTCCAGAATAATCAAGCCATATTATTTTCCATAAATGTCTGCATTTTTTCTGGGAAACCCCAAGGGCCCTCTATGCAGAATGAAAAGCTTGGTCTAGCTTGAGATTTGGCAAGAAGCTGTTTAACACAGAGAGGGGCCAGGCAACAGGAGCTCCTCAGGTCATTTCCCACCATAAATAGCTCAGTGCAATTTAGAGAATGAGAGGGAAGTATTTTGTAATTTCACTAAAGGATTAAGAAAATATAATAGTAATTGCCAGGTGGGAAAAAAATCCTTTTTTTTTTTTTTGTTTCAAAAATCAGTCAAGAGGAGTTTAGAAAGGAGATAGGATTGGAAGGGGGAGGGTTATTTATTTAATTTTTGTTTTGTTTTATTTTTAAGAGAGAGTCTCGCTGTGTCACCCACGCTGGACTGCAGTGGTGCAATCTTGGCTCACTGCAACCTCTGCCTCCCAGGCTCAGGTGATTCTCCTGCCTCAGCCTCCCAAGGAGCTGGGATTACAGGCACCCGCCACCATGCCCAGCTAATTTTTGTATTTTTAGTAGAGACAGGGTTTCACCATGTTGGCCAGGCTGGTCTCAAACTCCTGACCTCAAGTGATCCATGTGCCTTGACCTCCCAAAGTCCTGGGATTACCAGCCTGAGCCACCATGCCTGGCCTTACTTAATTCTTTAAATCATTTTATCTTGAGCTTCTAACACACTGGTCATTGGGAGCACATGGTAATCACAAGAAAGAATTTTTAAAGTTTTTTTAAAAAAATGTATCCATGATAATGGGTACGTAATAGTTGTATATACTTATGCCGTACGTGTGCTGTTTTGATACAAGCATACAATGTATCATGATCAAACCAGGGTAACTGGGGTATTTACCACCTCAAGCATTTATCATTTCATTTTATTTATCATTTATCATTTTATTTCATGATGTCAAATCCACTGTTTTAGTTAATTTAATATATACAATAAGTTATTGTTAAGTATAGTCACCTTACAGTGCTTTCCTTTTCATTCTACCTCACTCCACTTTTAATTTTTTAAAATTATACTTTAAGTTCTAGGATACACGTGCAGAACGTGCAGGTTTGTTGCATAGGTACACACGTGCCATGGTAGTTTGCTGCACCCATCAACCCATCATCTACATTAGGTATTTGTCCTAATGCTCTCCCTCCCCTAGCCTCCCAGACCCTGACAGGCCCTGGTGTGTGACATTCCCCTCCCTGTGCCCATGTGTTCTCATTGTTCAACTCCCACTTATGAGAGAGAACATGTAGTGTTTGGTTTTCTGTTCCTGTGTGAGTTTGCTGAGAATGATGGTTTCCAGCTTCATCCATGTCCAAGCAAAGGACATGAACTCATCCTTTTTCATGGCTGCATAGTATTCTATGGTGTATATATGCCACATTTTCTTTATCCAGTCTATGATAGCAGTGTATATAGTTATGGGGTATAAGGATATTTTTGTACCCATTACCATCTCTACTGTTTCCTTCCTTCCTGCTACTTTTCTCAGCCTTCGGTCACCATCATCCTCCTCTCCATGTCCTTGAGTTTGGTGTTTTTTGTTTAATTTTTAGCTCCCACACATGTGTGAGAACATGTGAAATGTGTCTCTCTGTGCCAGCTTCTTTCACTGAACATAGTGACTTCCTCTTCCATCCATGTTTTTGCAAATGACAGGATGTCTTTTTTTTTTTTTGAGACAGAGTTTTGCTGTTGTTGCCCAGGCTGGAATGCAATGGCTCAATCTGAACACACTGCAACTTCCGCCTCCCGGGTTCAAGCAATTCTCCTGCTTGAGCCTCCTGAGTAACTGGGATTGCTGGCACCCACCACCATGCGTGTCTAATTTTGTCTTTTTTTTTTTTTTTTTTTTAGTAGAGACAGGGTTTCTCCATGTTGGCCAGGCTGGTCTCAAACTCCCAATCTCAGGTGATCCACCTGCCTCAACTTCCCAAAGTGCTGGGATTACAGGTGTGAGCCACCACACCCGGGCAGGACCTCATTGTATTTTGTTTTTTTTTTTCCAGCTGAATACTATTTCCTTGTGATTGACAAATAATAATTATATACATTTCTAGAGCACCATGCAATGTTTTGATACATGCATAGGTTGTGGAATGGTTAGATCAAGCTCATTAACAAATGCATCACCTCACATACATCTCATCTTTAGGAGGTAAGAGCATTTAAAATCGACTCTTTCAGCAATTTTGAAACATGCAATACGCTATTATTAACTATGAGAGTGAGAAAGCAGAGGACAAGGAGCTCTCAGAGAAGCAGCAAACATAGGTCCAAGGTCCTCACAGCACTGACTAAAGCACCAACCGACTGCCTCTTAATTAGGTGCTTCCAAGTAAACATAACTATTATCTATCAGATACAACACCAGAGACACCACACAATATATACGGTAAGGTCTCACCCAACATCATTAATAGGTTATCAGACATTACAACTTTGGCCAGGCATGCTGGCTCACACCTGTAATCCCAGCACTTTGGGAGGCTGAGGTGGGTGGATCACCTGAGGTCAAGAGTTCAAGACCATCCTGGCTAACATGGTGAAACCCCATCTCTACTAAAAAATACAAAAATTAGCTGGGCATGATGGTGCATGCCTATAGTCCCAGCTACTCAGGAGGCTGAGGCAGGACAATCGCTTGAAGCCAGGAGGTGGAGGTTGCAGTGAGCCAAGATCACACCACTGCACTCCAGCCTGGGCAACAGAGTGACACTCTGTCTCAAAAAGAGAAACTGCAGACCGGGCACAGTGGCTCACGCCTGTAATCCCAGCACTTTGGGAGGCCGAGGCGGGTGCATCGTGAGGTCAGGAGATCGAGACCATCCTGGCTAACATGGGGAAACCCCATCTCTACTAAAAACACAAAAAATTAGCCCGGCTTGGTGGTGGGCACCTGTAGTCCCAGATACTCGGGAAGCTGAGGCAGGAGAATGGTGTGAACCCGGGAGGCGGAGCTTGCAGTGAGCGGAGACTGCACCACTGCACTCCAGCCTGGGCAACAGAGCGAGACTCTGTCTCAAAAAAACAAACTGCAACTTTAAGCAAAATGACTTACGTATAACCTATTTTACCATAGGCCAATTGATATAAACAAGAGTTAAATTCCTAGAACATACAATAGGTCCTTTTGCTTAAAGTTGCTGCTTTCAAGAACCTATTTGTGATATCAAGTGAGAAGTTACTGTATATGGAAATTATATATTTATTATACCTTTTGTATACATATTGTATATTGTGTATATCTATATGTCTTTACATAAATATGTTCATGTATCTATGTCCATTATATGTATTTTATACATATGTATATATGTATAAAATCTATTTATATATACATATGTATCTGTATACATATGTATATATTTATATGTATCTATTTATATATACATATGCATACATATCTATATATACATATGCATACATATCTATATATACATATGCATACATATGTATCTATTTATATATACATATGCGTGCATATGTATCTATATATACATATGCGTGCATATGTATCTATTTATATATACATATGCGTGCATATGTATCTATTTATATATACATATGCGTGCATATGTATCTATTTATATATACATATGCGTGCATATGTATCTATTTATATATACATATGTCTCCACTAGCTTGGTGCAAAAGTTAATGGCAAAAACTGAAATTACTTTTGCATCGACCTAATATTTATATATATTTTAAATTTAGGTTTTAATTCTATGGATACAGATTCATTTATATAGATCATTGATACAGATTTCCTGTATTTATGGAAATTGCCCCCACGTATGTCTTTTATATTCATCTATGTATATTATAGACATATGTATGTTTTTATATCTACATGTATATCTTTTTACACACATCACTGGAAATAGATTGTTTAAAATTAACTGAACAGATGATGAAAAAAAATACTGTGTAACAAGAAACTCGAGCCACCTTTTTTTTTTCCTGCCTTCTGAGTTGGACTACACGTGTTTCAATAACAGCGTGCTTTTAAAAAGATATTTTTGAAAAGTTGCGGCTCGTCTGGCTTGTATTAGAGGTTGAATTTTGAGGGAAGTGACATATGTTCCCTAGAAGGGGCCTCCCTCAGTGACTTCGGTCGGGCGATTATTTTGGTGTGTTTACGCAGGTTGCTAATTTTAAGTAACTGGATGTTTCCTTCATAACGACCTGCCCGGGGAGGAAGAAGTAACGATTTGTCATCCCATAACCTTCCCCCAGGGTTGTCTGCATTTTTAAAATACAAGTCTAACCAAGATCTCCAAAAGGCATCTGAAAAATGTTTTTATGTGTGGAAACCGTTCATTTCTCCGTGGTTGCATAACTCAAAAATAGATGAGGACATTTCTGAAACTTTCCCAGAAAAATCCCTCTTGGGCTAAAACTAACATTCTATGGAGAGAAGCAATAGGAAAGCATAAAATAAGGAAAGAAAGGCCTTCAGCGTAAAATGATCATTTTCCTTTTAAGAATTGTCTGCTTATCATAACAGGAAAATCATATTTCCAGTAGCTTTTAGAAATCCATGTGGGTGATGCTGATACTTAGAACTGTTCTACTCATTCTCTAAGCTGAGACTTAGTGAATCCTCAATTGGAATCTCCTTTGTAAAGAACCCACACTCCTATTTTTGGCAACAAACTGGGATCTTTTGTGCTTATTTGTCTTAAATCAGCTTTTACTAAAGAGAGCTACGCCAGCCCCTAAATTACCAAAAGGATAATAGTTTCACGCTATGATGCCTTTCTCGCCCCCGTTTTGTCCTGAAGAATGAGAATTGCTGCCTCTTTTGAACGTTCAGCTGTCTGGCGTGAGGTGACTTTATTTTAGCTTCGTAAGAGTCAGTCATGGCTCTTTTTGGTAATCAGAAACCAAGAATGAGAATTTGAATGCAGGGAAAAATGTGACACAGGAAATATGTTCATCTGTTACCTATATTTTAAAAGTTGAAAAATGAAGTGCTTTGGACTCTCTCTCTATATATATAGATATATAATATCTATATATATATCTATAGATATATATAGATATATATCTATATAGATATATAATATCTATATATATATCTATAGATATCTATAGATATATATCTATATAGATATATAATATCTATATATATATCTATAGATATCTATAGATATATATCTGTATAGATATATAATATCTTTCTATATCTATATAGATATCTATCTCTATGTAGATATCTATATCTATATAGATATCCATCTCTATGTAGATATCTATATCTATATAGATATCCATCTCTATGTAGATATCTATATCTATATAGATATCCATCTCTATGTAGATATCTATATCTATATAGATATCCATCTCTATGTAGATATCTATATCTATATAGATATCTACATATAGACCTATATAGAGATATATATCTCTATATATAGATATTATCTATATATCTATATATCTCTCTATATAGATATTATCTATATATCTCTCTATATAGATATTATCTATATATCTCTCTATATAGATATTATCTATATATCTATATATCTCTCTATATAGATATTATCTATATATCTCTCTATATAGATATTATCTATATATCTCTCTATATAGATATTATCTATATATCTCTATATATAGATATTATCTATATATCTCTATATATAGATATTATCTATATATCTCTATATATAGATATTATCTATCTCTATATATAGATATTATCTATATATCTCTATATATAGATATTATCTATATATCTCTATATATAGATATTATCTATATATCTCTATATATAGATATTATCTATATATCTCTATATATAGATATTATCTATATATCTCTATATATAGATATTATCTATATATCTCTATATATAGATATTATCTATATATCTATATATCTCTATATATAGATATTATCTATATATCTATATATCTCTATATATAGATATTATCTATATATCTATATATCTCTATATATAGATATTATCTATATATCTCTATATATAGATATTATCTATATATCTCTATATATAGATATTATCTATATATCTATATATCTCTATATATAGATATTATCTATATATCTCTATATAGATATTATCTATATATCTATATATCTCTATATATAGATATTATCTATATATCTATATATCTCTATATATAGATATTATCTATATATCTCTATATATAGATATTATCTATATATCTCTATATATAGATATTATCTATATATCTCTATATATAGATATTATCTATATATCTCTATATATAGATATTATCTATATATCTCTATATATAGATATTATCTATATATCTCTATATATAGATATTATCTATATATCTCTATATGTATAATATATATCTCTATATCTATAATATATATCTATATATCTATAATATATATGTATAAATCTATATATAATATATATCTATATAGATATATAGTATCTTTCTCTCTCTATCTATATATAGATATATATCTATATATAGATAGAGATATATAGATATATATCTATATAGATAGAGATATATAGATAGAGATATATAGAAATACAGATATATATCTATATAGAGAGAGAGATATATAGATATATAGAGATATATAGATAGAGATGTACAGATATATAGATATATAGATTATATCTATATAGAGATATATAGATATATAGATTATATCTATATAGAGATATATAGATATATAGATTATATCTATATAGAGATATATAGATATATAGATTATATCTATATAGAGATGTATAGATATATAGATTATATCTATATAGAGATGTATAGATATATAGATTATATCTATATAGAGATGTATAGATATATAGATTATATCTATATAGAGATGTATAGATATATAGATTATATCTATATAGAGATATATAGATATTATCTGTATATCTCTCTATATATATCTATAATATATATCTATATATCTATGTATAATATATATCTATATAGAGATATAATATCTTTCCCTCTCTCTCTCTCTCTCTATATATATATATATCTGTCTCTCTCAAAGAGGCAAAATGGTAGTTATTTTTTTTTCCTGTCAAGCTGCTGCTTCTATAGAATTATAAGCCATTCTAAGGAAACTAGGAGAATTTTTAAAATCATCATAATAAACGGACCCGGTGTCTCTTTGGAGCTTAAAACTCTGACACTGAGTAACAAATTGAGCCGTTGGGACGTTTGTATTTGGTTTCAGTTTTGCTGATGATATCACCGGAATCCGTTTCATACTTAAAAAATTATGCAGGGTTGCTGGTGTCCAAGTTTGATTAGACCATGTAAGAATGAGAAAACCAGGCGAAGTCATATTTCTGGCAAGGTATAGGATTTCCTGCTTGCGTCCACATTTACCCCAATTCTTTCCTTGTGGGATGAAGTTTTTATCTGTCTCTCCATGTGTCTCTTTTCTGTTTTTTCCCCCCAATTCTACTATATGGAAATCTTTCTCGCTGGTTTCTAGATGCCTTGTGCTTTTCCAGGTAATTTTATATTTTGGAAAGGAGGTTAGAAATGGCAGGCCCATCTCACAGCTGAAAAATTCACCATCTGGATTTGTCTTTTCTTTACACAGGTCCAAGACGAGTATTTCTCTGAAATGTTTTTACTATGATTCCACATGAGTTTTACAGATTTAAACCACGTCCAAGAGTCTATTCATTTTTTTGTTTTTTTGAGACAGAGTCTTACTCTTGTGGCCCAGGCTGGAGTGCAGCGGGGGTGATATTGGCTCACTGCAACCTCCTGGGTTCAAGCGATTCTCCTGCCTCAGCCTCCCGAGTAGCTGGGATTACAAGTGTGAGCCACCACACCTGGCTAATTTTTGTATTTTTAGTAGAGATGGGGTTTCACCATGTTGGCCAGGCTGGTCTTGAACTCCTGACCTCAGGTGATCCAACCACCTCAGCCTCTCACAGTGCTGGGATTAAAGGTGTGACCCACCATGCCCGACCCATTCATTCATTCATTCATTCATTCACTCATTCACAAGCTCACTCCATTAATTCGTTCATTCACTCACAAGCTCACTCACTCATTCATTCACTCAGAAGCTCATTCATTCATTCGTTCACAAGCTCACTCACTCATTCATTCACTCACAAGCTCATTCATTCATTCACAAGCTCACTCATTCATTCATTCACTCACAAGCTCACTCATTCATTCACAAGGTCACTCATTCATTCACTCACAAGCTCACTCATTCATTCATTCACTCACAAGATCTCTCATTCGTTCATTCACAAGCTCACTCCATTCATTCATTCACTCACAAGCTCACTGACTCATTCATTCATTTATTCAGAAGCTCACTCACTCATTCATTCATTCGAGACCAGCCTGGCCAACATGGTGAAACCCCGTCTCTACTAAAAATACAAAAAATTAGCTGGGGGTGGTGGTGCGTGCCTGTAGTCCCAGCTATTCTGGAAGCTGAGGCACAAGAATTGTTTGAAACCGGGAGGCGGAGGTTGCAGCGAGCCGAGATCGCGTCACTGCACTCCAGTCTGGCGACAGAGAGAGAGAGTCTGTCTCAAAAAACAAAACAAACAAACAAAATTGGGTTTACTGAGTGGAGACATGGAGGCAGGATATAAGAAAGGCCTAAATTCCTCCATCTCCGTGCTCAATCAAAACTAGCATGTGCCTCTTCCTTATATCCAGGGACTCTTCAATGTGTTTCTTCTAAGCATTGACATGTACCAGGTACTCCAGGGACTGCAAAGGGAATATGACAGGCAGGGCCGCTGCTCACAGCGTCTGTGTTCTAATGAAGAGGGGACAGAATAAGTAATTAAATCAAAGCCAAAATTCAGGTGGTGATATTTACAAAAACAAAAATTAGGCCGGGCGCGGTGGCTCACTCCTGTCATCCCAGCACTTTGGGAAGGCCGAGGCGGGTGGATCACTTGAAGTCAGGAGTTCGAGACCAGCCTCGCCAACATGACGAAACCCTGTCTCTACTAAAAATACAAAAATTAGCCACATGTCGTGGCTCCCACCTGTTATCTGAACACATGTGTGAGCTACCGCACCTGGCCAACTTTTATATTTTTTTTAGTAGAGATGGGGTTTCACCATGTTGGTCAGGCTGATCTCGAACTCCTGACCTCAAATGATCCACCCGCCTCGGCCTCTCAAAGTGCTGGGATGACAGGTGTGAGCCACTGCGCCCAGTCCAAAGCACTCGAGTTTAATCCAGAGGTAACACAGCAAGACTTGGGGATCTTCCAGGCTTGGAGGTCTTCCATCCAGCCTCCAGGAATGCTGTCTCCATGGAGGTGCCCCATGAAGTTGGTAATTCAAGGCCAGTCTCATGGTGGATATCAGGAAACCTGGAAGAAAGGTCAGGGCCCACGGTGGGTTGGAAGGTCCAATCCGTGCAACTTCAGACAAAAGCTTGGAAGGAAGCTGGTTCACCATGGCTGGCTGAATGCTTTGGTTGGATGGAGCAGACAGAATTCTACAGTTTTTCATCTGACTTTTGCTCCTGGGGCCTCAGGAGGGGCAGAAACAGATACGAAGCAGTTTCTACCAGGGCAACAACATCTCCGCAGAAGTTTTCTTTCTTAATCCTGTTTCCAGAGTAAGGGGAAAAAAAAAGTCCCCAGGGGTGGGAACACGGAACCTGGGACCTGCATGGTTTTTCCTTGGCACCTGCTCAGAGCCCTATGTCCTGTGGGCTGGCTCATAATTACTTTCTCATTAAGAAAGCAATCCAGCTCATGCCTGTAATCCCAGCACGAGACAGGTGGATCGTGAGGTCAGGAGTTCGAGACCAGCCTGGCTAACATGGTGAAACACCGTGTCTATTACAAATACAAAAATTACAGGCGGTGGCGGGTGCCTGTAATCCCAGCTACTTGGGAGGCTGAGGCAGGAGAATTGCTTGAATCGGGGAGGCAGACGTTGCAGTGAGCCGAGATCACGCCACTGCACTCCAGCCTGAGTGACAGAGCAAGACTCTGTCTAAAAAAAGAAAAAAAAAGGCAGTCTAAGGAGTGAGTATATCAAGACTTGGGTTTGAGAGTTAATCTGCCTCTTTATCTGTGTCTCTGCAGAAGAGGGTACACCCCTTCCTCCAACCTCAAGGCAGAGCTCTGTGTGTGGCCAGAGGGAATGTGGAGTCCCTTTTTTATTCTACTTGTCATACACCCAGGGTGACTTAAAAACAGAGTTTACATCCGAAATGCTACCATACGTCTTCCTGAAACATTCCACATTTCCCCAAACCGTTGCAAGCAGCTGGGTTAAAACCGTAGGGCACAAATGCATTCCTTCGAGGAGAACTTGGCACAACTAATCAGGAATGAGAAGGTGTCCCTTAAAAAATAACACATTTCCCCCTTTAAGATGCTTCAAGGGGCTCCCCCGGCCCTCCAGGCATGTCTGTAATTTCCCACAATTTTGCTTTACGTCTCAATATGCTTGAATTGGATTAAGGAAAATAATCAATGTTCTCAATACGGTATTTACTTGTAATATTTTCCGTGCGCCCTAAGTTAGTTTCCCCGAGATGAAAGATGATTTTAAAAATTGCTATAGGTAATGATTTTTTATAGCTTAATTTAGATTATATTGAAAATTATGAAGGGGAGGGAAAAAAATCCAACAACCCAGAATTGCCTCTACCTTATTAAACATCTCCACGTTTTTGCAATTTAAATACTACACTCAGCCATATATTTTCTGTACTTCTATTTCCACAATAAGCATTAATAACATGGTAATATCTTTATTTCCATACTGTTTCCTTAATACACCACGGGGAGCTCGAAGCCATGTTCGCTCAACAATTATTTCCGTGAGAAAGAGCAGATTGTAGCAAAGGGCTCAAATTTCCTCTCGTGTGGTGGAAAACACTCCTCCCTGCTTGCTGCCTTAAGTGAACGAGTGAAAAACACTCATTGGTTTAAAAAATAAATAGCACAGCTCTGTTTGCTTACAAGCCCACCTGTCCAACTTTTCTCCAGCTTCTGGGGATGTTTGTCTCCACCCGCTGCTGGAATCCAGATGTATCAGCAAGCTGCCTCTGACAGTCAGCAAATTAGAAACTCCTAACAGTTTCATGCCTAACAGGCACGGTGGCTCATGTCTGTCATCCCAGCACTTTGGGAGGCTGAGGCGGGTGGATCACCTGAGGTCAGGAGTTCGAGACCAGCCTGGCCAACATGGTGAAACCCCGTCTAATACAAAAAATTAGCTGGGCCTGGTAGCAGGAACCAGTAGTCCCAGCTACTCGGGAGGCTGAGGCAGGAGAATCTCTTGAACCCAGGAGGTGGAGGCTGCAGTGAGCCGATACCATGCCATTGCACTCCAGCCTGGGCAACAAGAGCGAAATTCTATCTCAAAAAAAAAAAAAAAGAAAGAAAGAAAAGAAAAGAAAAAAGAAACTGAAACAGCGTCTCCTCCTAATGTCCATGCACTGGAATTCCAAGGGAACCACAGGGTGATCAGACACCCTGAACTAAGCAAGACCTCCCCAGTGGCTTGGATCTCAAGCTCAGTGGCCCAGATGGGGGCTTGGGCCAGTCTGAGGGAGGTACAACTACTGCCACTTAACAGAGAAGAGAGGTACCTGCTTTGGAGCTACTTCCCTGCAAGTAGGTAAAGCAATGTTTACCCCATAGAACCCCACGAAAAATGAAAATGAGGCCGGGAGCAGTGGCTCACGCCTGTAATCCCAGCACTTTGGGAGGCCGAGGTGGACAGATCATGAGGTCAGGAGTTCGAGACCAGCCTGGCCAACATGGTGAAACCCTGTCTCTACTAAAAATATAAAAATTAGCCGGGCATGGTGGCGGGCGCCTGTAGTCTCAGCTACTCGGGAGGCTGAGGCAGGAGAATTGCTTGAACCTGGGAGGTGGAGGTGGCAGGAGAATTGCTTGAACCTGGGAGGCAGAGGTGGCTGTGAGCCGAGATCATGCCACTGCACTCCAGCCTGGTGTCAGAGCGAGACTGCACCTCAAAAACAAAAACAGAAAAAACAAAAAAAGAAAAATGAAAATGAGGTAGTCCCTTGCTAAGAAATCATTCAGGTTTTCAGCATGGCAATAACAGAACATGATGCTAAGGGCAAGACCAAAGAAAGCAAGGCTGCCATTGTTATGCACATATCCATGAACATGGTATAACCAAACCCAGGTTCCATGGCTCGTGGCTTGAAAACCAATCTGGAGAGTTGGTGGGAGGAAAACCAGGTTTATTTGGAGAGCTGGCAAACCAAGAATCTGTTGAACAAAAGTCCGAGTGCACCCCCTTAAATAAGTACATCTTTCAGGCTCTTTTTATACGAAGGGCATGGGAAAGAGGAGGGAGCTGGGATAGAGAGATGACCGATGGCCACGGACCTCTGGATGCTAGTCAGGGTCCAAAGAGGTTGAAGACTTTTTTGTCCTTGGTCAAGTCACCATGCTTCCAAGAATCTTTAACAAAACATAGTTAGTTGTTTTATGTGTTTTCCCTTTAATCCCAGAGTTAGTTTTAAAAACTACATGATTGCGGCTGGGGGCAGTGGCTCACACCTGTCATGCCAGCGCTTTGGGAGGCCGAGGCAGGTGGGTCACTGCTGGGATCCAGTTGTATCAGAAAGCTACCTCTGACAGTCAGCAAGTTAGAAACTCATAACAGTTTTGTGCCTAACAGGCACGGTAGCTCATGTCTGTCATCCCAGCACTTTGGGAGGCCAAGGCAGGTGGATCACCTGAGGTCAGGAGTTCGACACCAGCATGGCCAACATGGTGAAAACCTGTCTCTACTAAAAATACAAAAATTAGCTGGGCATGATGGTGGGCACTTGTAATCCAAGTTACTCGGGAGGCTGAGGCAGGAGAATTGTTTGAACCCGGGAGGCAGAGGTTGTAGTGAGCCGAGATTGCACCGCTGCACTCCAGCCTGGGCAGCAGAGCAAGACTCCATCTCAAACAAACAAACAAACAAAGAAAAAAACTACACGATTGCTGTTTTTGTGTTTTATCTCTGTGGTCTGAAACTATCCTATCCTATGTGCAGGAATGGGTAAGGTCCCCTTAAACAAAAAGTAGGCTTAGATATGTGCCTTATTTTGCTCTTTCACTGTTACTGCGGCCCCTGGAGGAAATGTCATTTAGAACGAGGTTCTCAACCCTGGATGGGAGGAAGCTTTGGTGTTTGGTGTTTCTTTGTTTTGTGTTTGAGACGGGTCTTTCTCTGTCTCCCGGGCTGGAGTGCAGTGGCACAATTATACTTTACTGCAGCCTCCATTTCCTGTGCTCAAGGGACCCTTCCACCTCGGCCTCCGAAAGTGCTGGGATTACAGGTGTGAACCACCGTGCCTGGCTAATTTTCTAATTGTTTCGTAGAGGTGGGGTCTCACTCTGTTGTCCAGGCTGGATTCAAACTCCTGGATTCAAGCAATCCTCCTGCCTCTGCCTCCCAAAATGCTCAGATTACAGGTGTGAGTGACTTCACTGGGCTAATTTTCTCATTGTTTTGCAGAGATGGGGGTCTCACTATATTGCCTAGGATGGGCTTATACTCCCAGGTTCAAGCGGTCCTCCTGCCTCAGCCTCCCAAAGTGCTGGGATTACAGACATGAGCCACCGTGGCTGGCAAAGCTTTGAAACTAGAATGTGGAGGTCCAGTGGTAAAGTTTTGACAAGTCTGGGAAGATGTTGGGCCATGGCAATGTTGATGATTCTTTTTTTTTTTTTTGGTGACAGAGTCTTGCTCTGTTGTCTAGGCTGGAGTGCAATGGCGTGATTTCGGCTTACTGCAACCTCTGCCTTCAGGGTCCAAGTAATTCTCCTGCCTCAGCCTCCTGAGTAGCTGGGATTACAGGTGCCCACGACCACACCAGGCTAATTTTTTTTTTTTTTTTTTTTTTTTGAGACAGAGTCTCGCTGTATATCGCCCAGGCTGGAGTGCAGTGTCACAATCTCGGCTCACTGCAAGCTCTGCCTCCCGGGTTCACGCCATTCTCCTGCCTCAGCCTCCCGAGTAGCTGGGACTACAGGTGCCCACCACCACGCCCGGCTAATTTTTTGTATTTTTAGTAGAGACGGGGTTTCACCGTGTTAGCCAGGATGGTCTCAATCTCCTGACCTCGTGATCCGCTCGCCTTGGCCTCCCAAAGTGCTGGGATTACAGGCATGAGCCACAGTGCCCAGCCACACCAGGCTAATTTTTGTTTTGTTTTGTTTTGTTTTTAGTAGAGACGGGGTTTCACCATGTTGGCCAGGCTGGTGCCTGACCTTGTGATCCGCCCGCCTCAGCTTCCCAAAGTGCTGTGATGACAGGTGTAAGCCACCATGCCTGGCCAATGTTGATGATTCTAAACAGCACCCGCTAATGTGAAAACCATCCAACTGGAAGCCCTGGCCTTGCCCAGAGGACACAACCTGGGTGGTGGGCAGAGACTTCAGCTGCCTTCCAAGGCAAGCAGCTCCCTCCTCCCCGCTTGCTGGAGATTTTACTTACAGGGCAGAAGCTGGCAGGTGATTTTGGGGCAGGAATTGCTTCCTGGATGCTGTAGGATGAACCCCACTCCCCAGGAAGGCACCCATCCTGGTGGCCTAACAGAGGCAGCCCTCACCCCAAAAGGCAATGTTGTTCTGCCCATTTTATGGGGTGACTCCTTCCTGTAGGTTCCTTCCAGCTTTGCCAGAAAAACACAGAACATCTTTCCTGACAGGGCATTGGTTTTGTTTTTGAACAGAGAGATCCTTCATTTAAAAAGTTAGGTTTTTTTTTTCTTTCTTTCTTTCTTTTGTAATGGAATCAACCTAGGTCCTAAGCCTAGCAGGTTATTATTATTATTTTTATGATTACTTTTGGAGATGGAGTCCCACTCTGTGGCCCAGGCTGGAGGGCAGTGGCGCGATCTTGGCTCACTGCAACGTCCACCTCCTGGGTTCAAGAGATTCTCCTGCCTCAACCTACAGAGGAGCCGGGATTACAGGCACACGCCACCATGCCCAGCTAATTTTTGTACTTTTAGTAGAGATAGGGTCTTGCCATGTTGGCCAGACTGATCTCAAACTCCTGACCTCAGGTGATCTGCTCACCTTGGCCTCCCAAAGTGCTGAGAATACAGGTGTGAGCCACCACGCCCAGACACAGTTTATTTTTGCTGATTTTCTCCCTCCTCCCACAGTCCACCCTCAAAGAAAATGTGGTACATCTACACCATGGAATACTACGCAACCCTGAAAAGAAACAAAATCATGCGTTTTTTGCAGCAACATGGATGTAGCTGGAGGCCATTATCTTTTTAAAATTATTTTTATTATTTTTTATTTTTTCTATTGTACTTTAAGTTCTGGGGTATATGTGCAGAATGTGCAGGGTTGTTACATAGGTATACATGTGCCATAGTAATTTGCTGCACCCATCAACCCGTCATCTACATTAGGTGTTTCTCATAATGCTCTCCCTCCCCCAGTCCCCCACCCCTGCAACAGGCCCCAGTGTGTGATGTTCCCCTCTCTGGGTCCATGTGTTCTCATTGTTCAACTCTCACTTGTGAGTGAGAGCATGTGGTGTTTGGTTTTCTGTTCCTGTGTGAATTTGCTGAGAATGATGGTTTCCAGCTTCATCCATGTCCCCCTGCAAAGGACATGAACTCATCCTTTTTCATGGCTGCATAGTATTCCAAGGTGTCTATGTGCTACATTCTCTTTATCCAGTCTATCACTGATAAGAGTTTGGGTTGGTTCCATGTCTTTGCTATTGTGAATAGTGTGGAGGCCATTATCTTAAGTAAATTCAGAGAATGCTGCACATTCTCACTTATAAGTGGGAGCTAAATGTTGTGTATACGTAGATGCAGAGAAGGGAACAGATACTGGGGTCTAGTTAGGGGGAGAGAGGAAGGTAGAAGCACAAGAGTTGAAAAAACCAACTGTAGGGTGTTATGCTCACTACCTGGGTGATGGGATCACTCATACCCCAGACCTCTGCATCACACGTGGTACCCATGTAATAAACCTGTACATGTACCTCCCGAATCTAAACTGCTCCAACATTTGCCCAGTAATTCCAAGACTGGTCATCTACCCAAAGGAAAAGAAGTCATTCTACCAAAAAGACAAATGCATGGTAAAGTTCCTTTTTTTTTTTTTTTTTTTTGAGACGGAGTCTCGATCTGTTGCCCAGGCTGGAGTGCAGTGGTGTGATCTCGGCTCACTGCAACCTCTGCCTCCCAGGTTGAAGCGATTCTCCTGCCTCAGCCTCCTGAGCAGCTGGGATGACAGGCATGCACCACCACGCCTGGCTCATTTTTGTATTTTTAGTAGAGATAGGGTTTCACCATGTTGATCAGGCTGGTCTTGAACTCCTGACCTCAGGTGATCTGCCCACCTCGGCCCTCCAGAGTGCTGGGATTACAATGCCCAGCCCCGTAAGGTTCATCACGGCGCAACTCACAATAGGAAAGTCATGGAATCGACCTAGTTGCCCATCAGTAGGGGATCAGATAAAGCAAATGTGGTTCTTCTACACCATGGAATACTACACAGCCATGAAAAAGAATAAAAGCATGTCCTTTGCAGCCACATGGATGTAGCTGGAGGACATTATGCTTAATGAATTAACACAAGAACAGAAAATCAAATACCACACTTTCTCCACTAGATAAAGCAAATGTGGTCTTTCTGCATCATGGAATACTACACAGCCATGAAAAAGAATAAAATCATGTCCTTTGCACCCACATGGATGCAGCTGAAGGGCATTATGCTTAGTGAATTAATGCCAGGACCAGAAAATCAAATGCTACATGTTCTTAACTGGATAAAACAAATGTGGCCCTTCTACAGCATGGAATACCACACAGCCGTGAAAAAGAATAAAATCATGTCTTTGCAGCCACATGGGTGTAGCTGGAGGACATTATGCTTAATGAATTAACACAAGAACAGAAAATCAAATACCACACTTTCTCCACTAGATAAAGCAAATGTGGTCTTTCTGCATCATGGAATACTACACAGCCATGAAAAAGAATAAAATCAAGTCTTTGCAGCCACATGGATGCAGCTGAAGGGCATTATGCTTAGCGAATTAATGCCAGAAACAGAAAATCAAATACCACCTGTTCTCCACTAGATGAAGCAATTGTGGCACTTCTGCATCATGGAATACTACATAGCCATGAAAAAGAATAAAATCATGTCTTTGCAGCCACATGGTTGCAGCTGAAGGACATTATGCTTAGTGAGTCAATACGAGGAACAGAAAATCAAATACTACATGTTCTCAACTGGATAAAGCAAATGTGGTCCTTCTGCATCATGGAATACTACACAGCCATGAAAAAGAATAAAATCATGTCTTTGCAGCCACATGGATGTAGCTGAAGGGCATTATGCTTAGCGAATTAATGCCAGAAACAGAAGATCAAATACCACATGTTCCCAATTAGATAAAGCAAATGTGGTCCTTCTGCATCATGGAATACTACACAGCCATGAGAAACAATAAAATCATGCCCTTTGTATTCACATGGACGAAGCTGAAGGGCACTATGCTTAGTGAATTAATGCCAGTAACAGAAAATCAAATACCACATGTTCTTGCTTATAGGTGGGAGCTAAACGTTGCCTGCACCTGGACACAATGAAGGGACACCACAGACGGTCAGGACTAATAGAGCAGGAAGCAGGGGCAGGGGTACAAGGGTTGAAAAACTACCCTGATATTCTTTTAATTTCAGGCAGAAGGCAGCGACTGGAGAGATCTTTGGGTCACAGCTTTTTCTGTTGCATTTTCTTGCTTGTTTGTTTGTTTTTTTCTGTCTGTCTCTCTCTCTCTCGTTCTTTTTTTTTTTTTTTTTTTTTTTGAGACAGAGTCTAGCTCTGTCGCCCAGGCTGGAGTGCAGTGGTGCAATCTCAGCTCCCTGTGACTTCCGCCTCCTGGATTCAAGCGATTCTCCTGCCTCAGCCTCCCGAGTAGCTGGGACTACAGGCACCCGCCACCACACCTGGCTAATTTTTGTATTTTTAGCAGAGACGGGGTTTCACAAGGTTGGTCAGGCTGGTCTCGAACTCCTGACCTCAGGAGATCCCCCTGCCTGGGCCTCCCAAAGTGCTGGGGTTACAGGCCTGAGCCACCGCACCCGGCCTCTCTTCTTATGTATTTCTAGAACTCCTCTAGAATTTGGGGTTTGTTTTTCTTAATTACAAGGAATCAAGTTGAATCATTAGTGCATATATAAATACACATTTTATATTTAATACATATTATATACCTCAGGGATGTACAATGCTCAGTGCCTGGGTGATGGGATCATTCATACCCTAAACCTCAGCATCGTACAATATCCCCAGGTCACAAAGCTGCACGTGGATCCCCTGAATCTATAATAATAATAATAATAAATAAAAAGTGACTTTGTAATTCACAGGGAAACCCCCTCTGCCTCTCAGGCCCTTGGATTCCCAAAGTTTGTTTTCAACACGCCCAGGGGAATCTCAGAATCTCATTTTCAGAACGCGGGTTGTTTTTCTTAGAAGCGCTTTGCAAAACAAAATAGGAAGCAAAATCTTTCTCGCTCCTTCCGCTCCGTAATAGACAAAATAAAATGAGGGGGCAGGAATCCAAAGGCTTTGACCGCAGTTGGCAGATTTATTGTGGTACAGACCTGAAGGCAAGCAGTGTTCTCTTTGATTCTACGAACCGTACAGCCCCGGGCCGGCTGCCTTCTGCTTTCTGGATGGTGCAGGCGTGAGCTCCAAGCCTAAATTTCACCGGAGCTCCAGGAATCGAGCCTGGCCCAGAGGACTCACAGCACGGGGGCCAAGCATGAAACCAGTGAGCGCTCCAGCAAGGTAACAGGACAGCTGGGTGATTCTTCTTGCCGGCTCCGGCAGATTATAGCCAGAATTCCAGCGAATGTGGTCTTTCTGTGTCTCTCCCCAGACAGCGAAGCTGGACAAACCTGGGGGTGGGGGTGGGGTGTGCTGACCTCAGTAGGGTGTCCTGGAGAGGCAGGAACCAGGGTTTCCAGGGTGCAGATCCTGCTGAAGCAAATGGACGTGGCATCCTCAGGCAGAGCTGGCTGTGGCGTTCCCCCTCTGCCTGCGGTGTCACCAAATTCACCCAGAGACCCCTCCTAAACCTGGAGGGTGCGCTGACCTCAGTGGGGTTTCCTGGAGAGGCAGGAACCCGGGTGTCCAGGGTGCAGATCCTACTGAAGCAAATGGACGTGGCATCCTCAGGCAGAGCTGGCTGTGGCGTCCCCCCTCTGCCTGGGGTGTCACCAAATGCACCCAGAGACCCCTTCTAAACCTGGAGGGTGTGCTGACCTCAGTGGGGTTTCCTGGAGAGGCAGGAACCCGGGTTTCCAGGGTGCAGATCCTACTGAAGCAAATGGACGTGGCATCCGCGGGCAGAGCTGGCTGTGGCGTTCCCCCTCTGCCTGCGGTGTCACCAAATGCACCCAGACACCCCTTCTAAACCTGGAGGGTGTGCTGACCTCAGTGGGGTTTCCTGGAGGGCAGGAACGAGGGTTTCCAGGGTGCAGATCCTACTGAAGCAAAGGGGCGTGGCATCCTTGGGCAGGGCTGGCAGTGGCTGGCCCCCCGAGCCTGGACATCCCCCCTTCTGCCTGGGGTGTCACCAAATGCACCCAGAGACCTCTCGTCCAAAAGGCCATTCATGGGAAGCCTCCAGATCTCCTCGGCAGGCAGCATCACGTCTGAGTTAACTGTGTTATCAGGTAACGCAGGCCTGTTCTACCTGTGTGCGTGAGCGCGTGGGTACCGTGTGGCCGTGTGTGTGTTGACGTGGGTGTGGGTGTGTGCTTGTGTGGCTGTGTGTGTGTGCCTGTTTATGTGATGATGAGTGTGTCTGTGAGTCTGTAAGACAATGTGTGTTTACATGTGTGTTTCTGTGTGAGCGTGCATTCCTGTGTTTTATGGAAGTGTGTTTTTGTGATGGCGTTTCTGTGTGTCCTTGCGTTTATTGTGTTTGTGTGTTTGTGAATATGAGTGTATGTGTGTGAATCGGTATGGCAATGTATAAATTCTTTTTTTTTTTTTTTGAGACGGAGTCTCGCTCTGTCACCCACACTGGAGTGCAATGGTGCAATCTCGGCTCACTGCAACCTCTGCCTCCCGGGTTCAAACGATTCTCCTGCCTCAGCCTCCTGAGTACCTGGGATTACAGGCACCTGCCACCACATCTGGCTAATTTTTCTTTTTTGATACGGAGTCTCGCTCTGTTGCTCAGGCTGGAGTGCAGTGGCTTGATCTCGGCTCACTGTAACCTCTGCCTCCCGGGTTCAAATGATTCTTCTGCCTCAGCCTCCTGAGTAGCTGGGATTACAGGCATATGCCACCGTATCTGGCTAATTTTTGTATTTTTAGTAGAGACGGGGTTTCATCATGTTGGCCAGGCTGGTCTCGAACTCCAGACCCCAAGTGATCCACCCGCCTCGGCCTCCCAAAGTGCTGGGATGACAGGCGTGAGCCACCGCACCTGGCCTCAGTGTGTGAATTTTTACGTTTGTGTGTCCATGTGATTATGTGCGTCTTTTTGTGACTGCGTTTGCACGAGTGTGTGACTGTATTTATGTGTCTCTGTGTGCTTGTGTGATTCTGAGTGTGTGTATGAGTGTGTATGACATATGTGAGTGTCTATGTGGGTGAATGGCCATCCACGTGTTTATATGAGAGTGTTTTCATGATTCTGTTTATGCGTCTTTGTATATATACGTGTTTGTGTGCTTTGTGAGAACGTCCATGTGCCTCTGCACCCACGTGTGCATGTGAGGGTTTTTGTAATCGTGTTTGTGTGTGTGTGTCCCTGTGTTTGTGTGAGTGTGCATGTCTTTGTGTGTCCACGTGTTTCTCTGAGTGTGTTTTGTGATTCTGTCTGTCTTTGCGTTGATGTGCGTTTGTGTGAGTGTGTGGTTGCATTTGTGTCCGTGATTCTGCAGCAGGTAAGCTGATCACAAGCCTGAGTCAAGAATCCATGGAGATCATTTACAGCAGAAGCCGGGACTCTGTGCAAATCCTTCTGAAATATCCCCGATTTACTGAGCTCCTAGGGGTGGGGAAGAAAAATTCCCTGACATCTCGGCCTCAGGGAAAGAGACACCCCACTGGCAGGACGCCTCTGCTGTTTCTCAGAAGACAGCTGGGGTGTCACTCTCCCAAATGACGGTGATTTTCAGAACGGTTCACTTTTTAGAGAGACGTTTCTGCCCTGGCGATCCGTACATATTGAACACAAACGAATATTTTTTAATTAAAAAAGTTTCTATAAATATGCATTGTGTATACTTTATATTAATATATTGATAAAAATAAATATATTTTATTAATATAAACATGATTTTTATGGTTTACATAAATAATAAAGTTACATATGGTGTATATGTAAAATATACTTTTATTTGTAATACATAATTCTATAGATTAAATTTTATATACTAAGCAAAGTTATGTGTAATATATACATGCCATATAACATCATTTATATAATATATAACTTTATGTAAATAAAATAAAACTGATCTTATATTTGTTAATACATAATTATGTATATATACTATGTAAAAATAAAATTATATATTGTATATGCATAATTATATTTCTATAAATACACGCTTATGTGTGTATTTATACGTGAATGCCTGTGTTTGTGTGAGTCCATCAGTGAGTGCGTGAATGTGTGTGTGTGCATGTGTGACTGTGTCAGTGTAAGAGTGTTGTACCTTTATACACACACATTTTGTTTTCTGGTTAATAACAAGGTCTATGTTTGATTTAGGATACGAAGAATTCTTATAAGCAACCCCCCACACACAATTTGTATTTATTTTAAAGTATTCTTAAAATACGGATTTTTTTATTTTTGCACAAACAGACAAGACTGTTTTTTCTTTCCAAAACTTTTATTTCAAATTCTGACACTGAGGGGGAGAAAAAGAAGAAAACATTGTGTAACCTTATATGGATTAGACACGTAAGTAATTACTAAATGCAATACAGATTTCGACAACATGCTTTTAGGAAAAAGGAGGAATTCAAACTCGTAGCTGCCTCAATTTTGAACTTTCTAATGTGTAATTTTTTTAATTAAAAATTATTCGTTTGGGTTCAATATGTACGGATCTCCAGGGCAGAAACGTCTCTCCAAAAAGTGAACCGTTCTGAAAATCACCGTCATTTGGGAGAGTGACACCCCAGCTGTCTTCTGAGAAACAGCAGAGGCGTCCTGCCAGTGGGGTGTCTCTTTCCCTGAGGCCGAGATGTCAGGGAATTTTTCTTCCCCACCCCTAGGAGCTCAGTAAACCGCGGGATATTTCAGAAGGATTTGCACAGGGTCCCGGCTTCTGCTGTAAATGATCTTCATGGATTCTTGGCTCAGGCTTGTGATCAGCTCACCTGCTGCAGAATCACTTTCCCTCGTAGCTTCTGGGCTCAGACACCTCAAAACCAGCAAAGGAAAGTCCTCACTGGCCAACGCGTCCATCCCAACTCCCCTATCTCCCCTTAGGGCGGGTTTGGGGTCCCGGACTTCGTTACTGATCCTTTCAAAGCGGACAGGGAGGTAAGATTTTATTCTGTTTCCAGAGGTTCACGATTTCTGCAGACGGTCAGCAGCTCTTTGCATCCTACTGGTAAAAGTTTTATATACTTTGTATTTATATAAATATGCATTGGGTATATTTTATATGAATACATTGCTATAAATAAATATATTTTATTAATATAAACATACGATTTTTATATTTTTATATAAATAATAGTTATATATAGTGTATATGTAAAATACACTTTTATTTGTAATACATAATTTTATAGATTAAATTTAATATATTAAGCAAAAATATGTGTAACATATACATAACATAGAACATCATTTATATAACATATAACTTAATGTAAATAAGTATATAATAAAATTGATATTATTATATTTGTTAATACATAATTATGTATACATACTATGTAAAAATAAAATTATATATTGTATATGCATAATTATATTGCTATAAATACAATTACATACCACTTATAATTATGTACAAAATAATTGTATATAAAATTACATAATAAATTTTGAAACTTTATAAATTATTATACATAGTATTTTATTGTGTTAAATTTAGAAATGTGTTATATATAATAAAATTTTATATAATAAATGTAGATTATATAAAATTTTATTTATAATAAATTACCTTATGTATAATTATAATATGAGAAAATAATTATATATAACATTGTATTATAATAAATTTAGAAATGTTACACATTATTATATATAAAATTTCATTATATTAAATTTAGAAATATATATAGTAAAATGGTATTATATTAAAATTTTTATGTAACATTTTAATATACATGTGTAATTTTATATAATGTTTTGTAATATATAGAATATAAGTACAAAAATATTTATATACAGCTACGTGTAATATAAATACATCACTGTAAGATTTTTTTTTTTTAATGAGACGGAGTCTCGCTCTGTCACCCAGGCTGGAGTGCAGTGACGCGATCTCGGCTCACTGCAACCTCTGCCTCCCGGGTTCAAGCAATTCTCCTGCCTAAACCTCCTGAGTAGCTGGGATCACAGGCACTCGCCACTACACCCAATCAATTTTTGTATTTTTAGTAGAGATGGGGTTTCACCGTGTTAGCCAGGATGGTCTCAAACTCCTGACCTCAGGTGATCCACTCGCCTCGGCCCCCCAAAGTGCTGGGATTACAGGCATGAGCAACAGTGTAAGATACTAGCTACTAAACAATAAATAAATAAATAAATATATATAGAGAGAGCAACAGCTGATTTGTCTGGAAGACTTTGGTCAGAAGACAGTGTATTAAGAAGACAGTGAGTCCCTAGAGGAATATAAGAATATACATCAAGTTAATATATTATATATAACATAAACAGCTAATTATATCTGTATGTATAGTATAAACATAAACTACACAAATATTTGTATATAACTATATGTAATATAAATATATCAGTGTAAAATATTAGCTATTAAAATATACATATGTGTGTATGTATGTGTATATGTGTATATATAATATATACGTATATAACTATATTTAACATAAATATATCAGTGTAAGATATTAGCTATTAAAATATACATATGTGTCTATGTATGTGTATATGTGTATATATAATATATACATGTATAGCATATATAATACATAATATAAAGCATAATAATATAATAATATAACATATATAATACATAATATATATTATATATAATACAACATATAGCATATATATTTGCTATATATATATAATATATATATAGCAACAGCTGATTTGTCTGGAAGACTTTGGTCAGAAGACACTGTATTAAGAAGACAGTGAGTCCCTAGAGGAATATAAGAATATACATCATGTTAATATATTATATGTAACATAAACAGCTAATTATATCTGTATGTATAGTATAAACATAAAGTACAAAAATATTTATAACTATATATAATATAAATATATCAGTGTAAGATATTAGCTATTAAAAAATATATATACATATATAGCAACTGGTGATTTGTCTGGAAGACTCTGTTCAGAAGACAGTGTATTAGGAAGACAGGCAGTCCCCGCAGGAAGCGTGGGGCAGGTGGGATCTGGAGGTGACTCTGGGCTGCCAGAAGACGCCCCACTGCTTTGGGGCAGACACAGGTGGACAGGTCCTCTCTGTAGCTTCAGCGTGGACACTGTGTGTGTCTTGTTGTGGGAACACTTCTTTGTGCTTCCCTCTCCACTGTGACCCCGTCACACTCACTGACCTGCCCTCCTCCTTCCTCTCGCTCTCCCGGGCCCCTGTGCAAAGAGGGTCTTCCCTCCGAGCAGCAGGAACCCCCCGGACCCTCCCCATGCTCCTGGGTTCTGAACCTCAGGGACATGCGATCCTACCTGACCGGGCACAGGCTCTGTTCACCCTCAGGTACCCCTGTCCTCCCAGGCCACCGTGGACTGGAGAACTGGCCTCCTGGAAATCCAGAGAGAACTTACCACCGACAACTTCTTTCTTTTTTTCTTTTTTCTTTTTCTTTTTGAGAGGGGATCTTGCTCTGTCCCCCAGGCTGGAGTGCAATGGCGTGATCTCAGCTCACTGCAACCTCCTCCTCCCACGTTCAAGCAGTCCATCCTGCCTCTGTCTCCCGAGTATCTGGGATCACAGGCGTCCACCCCCACGGCCAACTAACTTCTGTATTTTTAGTAGAGATGGGGTTTCACCATATTGGCCAGGCTGGTCTCGAACTCTTGACCTCAAGTGATCCACCCGCCTCGGCCTCCCAAAGTACCGGGATGACACATATTAGCATGATGTATATTCTTCTACTCCTCCAGGGACTCACTGTCTTCTTGGGCAGTGAACCACCGTGCCCGGCCTTCTCTGTCCACATCTACACATGTGTAAATCTCTGTAGATTCTGAATTGTTTTTCCTTTTGCACAGAATGAGAGAAACTGAAGTCGGGAGGCCCAGCCCCAACACCGTCCCTGTGGCTCTGTGCTCAGGCGGTTTATGGCTGAGAAGGACTTGGGGGCTGAGGGCTACCCGTCAGCCCAGGAGACATTCCCCGGGCCTGGGGAAGCCTGCTCTGCACTTGTGGGTCTCGAATTGTCTGTTGCATTTACCTGCCTTATTATTTTTTCTTCCTGTCTCTCTTCTTACATATTTCTCTCGAATTTGGGGCTTGTTTTTCTTAACTACAATCAAAGTGAATCATTATTGCATTATATAAATATAAATTTTATATTGAATAGACATTATATGCTCAATCTAATACACATTCCAACACAGGCCATATCTAAGAGGCATACTTATATTTAATGTACAAAATATGTTTACATTTCATATGGAAAATATGTATTTATATTTAACATATATGTGTATATTTAATACAGGAAACATATATTTATATTTAATATAGAAAATATATATTATATTTGACACATAAAAATATGTTTATATTTAATATGGGAAATATATGTTTATGTTTAATATACAAAATACATGTTGATATTTAAAATAGAAAATGTATAGTTGTATTTACTATGCAAAATACAAGTTTATATTTAATATAGAAAATATGTTTATATTTAACGTAGAGAATATATATTTATATTTAATATGGAAAATATATATTTATATTTAACATATACAGCATTTATACTTAATGTATAAAATATGTTTACATTTAATGTGCTGAATATATGCTTATATTTAATGTCTAAAATACATGTTTATATTTAATGTATTGTAAACATTAAATGTACCAAAAGTATTCTTATATTTAATGTATAAAAGATGTTTATATTTAATATATAAGATATGTTTACATTTAATGTATAAAATGTTTACGTTTGATGTATAAAAGATGTTTATATTTAATGTATACAATGTTTATATTTAATGTACCAAATATATTATTATATTTAATGTCCAAAATATGTTTATATTTAATATATAAGATAAGTTTATATTTTATACGTAAGATATATGTTTACATTTAACGTGTAAAATGTTTATGTTTAATGCATACAACATGTTTATATTAAATGTATACGATGTTTTTATTTAACGTACCAAATGTATTATATTTAACGTATAAAAGACGTTTATATTTAACATATAAGTTTATATATACTTCATATATTATATATTATATATACCTTATATATTATATAATATATAAAATATATAAAAATAAGTTATATTTAATATATAAGATATGTTTATATTTAATGTATATGTTTATGTTTAATATATAAAAGATGTTTATATTTAATGTATAAAAACATGTTTAATGTATAAATTATATTTATATTTAATGTATATTTTTATATTTAATGAATATATATATTTGTATTAATATATGAAATGTATATTCATACTTAGTATGTGAATATACACTCATATTTAATAGACAAAATGTATATCTGTATTTAATATATAAAATGTATATTTGTGTTTAATAGATAAATGCATGTTCATATTAATATGTAAATATATGTCCATATTTATAAAAATATATATATTTACATGCCTCTTGTCTCCTTTTCTAGATCAAGATCTTACAGTAATAGCCAAAAAAAAATAAAATCCGTTTATTTTGTAACAAAACACCTTGGGCTTCCCACAGCCTGGACCAACATGATTTTATTTTAGAGCAAAGAGTGAGGTGTAAGCAGGTTTTCTGGCCCCATCGGACGACGTGTGTGGCTGGGGCAGCCCTGTGTGGGGAAGGACACAGCCAGTGGACCCTCTAGAGTTTCCCTGCTTGGGGTTTCTGTCTCTTCCTCTTACAAGAAACACTTTCTGAATTTTTAGGACACCCAGTCATGAATGCAAGAAACCTGAGATGGAGTCAGGCTGGGAACAGCCGAGCTCTGAGACGGTCACATCAAGCTGTTCCCACCGTAAAACTCACTCCTGACGTCCACCTCTCCTGGGATGAAAGTGGCCAGCAGCCTCGGCCTGGCCTAGGACTCCAGAGCCCCGGGCAGTGGTGGCCGGGGTGACTGACAGGGCCTGTCTGCTCCAGCTGCCTCCCTGTCCCTGAGTCTGTCCAGCCAAGGGTCGCCCTGCAATGCAGGACCTCGGTGATTCTGCACACAGGGGTCACTTTGCTCACATTCTCAAAGATAAAAATGAACCCCGTTTCAAAAACAAAAACAAAAACCAGTTGTCTGTGTAATACTCTTGCAGCAGAGCCGGTGCCCTTTCCTGCGTCTATAATTTGTAGGCTTAAGGTTGTAAAAGTCTACACTGGAAGGAAACACAAGCTCTTTCTGAACAGCACCAAGAGCTCTCCTCTGGGAGCCTGGCCTCCAAAACGCCGTCTGCTTCCTTTTTTTTCTTTTTTTTTGGAGAGAGTTTCAGTATTTTAAGGATCTCAGTTGCTTTTGGGGAATTGCTTCCTGAGAATAAGCCCCTCCCACCCCACGCAAATACCCAACTCTGAACCATTTATTCGTTTCCCTGTCTGAGCAACCAAAGCTTTCCTAAGCTGTTGAGGACTTTTTCTTTCTTTCTTTTTCTTTCTTTCTTTCTTTCTTCCTTCCTTCCTTCCTTCCTTCCTCTTTCTTTGTTTCCTTCCTTCCTTCTTTCTTTCCTCTCTCTTCTGTTTTCTTTCTTTCTTTTTCTCTCTCTCTCTCTTCTTTCTTTCTTTTGTTTTTTTTTGACAGATTCTGGCTCTGTTGCCCAGACTGGAGTGCAGTGGCACAATCTTGGCTCACTGCAACCTCCGCCTCCCAGGTGCAAGCAATTCTCCTGCCTCAGCCTCCCAAGTAGCCATGATTACAGGCACACACCACCATGCCTGGCTAATTTTGTATTTTTAATAGAGACGGGGTTTCACCATGTTGGCCAGGCTGGTCTCGAACTCCGGACGTCAGGTGATGCGCCCGCCTCGGCCTCCCAAAGTGCTGGGATGACAGGCGTGAGCCACCGCACCTGGACTGTTTGTTTTTTAATTGATGCCAAGTTGCTTGTACCCGAAGTCACTCCAGTTTAGTAAAACACGGGGTGTCATGGGTAGAACTTTGTCCATAGTGTTTGCCAATTCCATCCTCAGAATCTGGCAGAACGCTTTTAAGGGGCCCAGACGAGAATCGCTTCACTGTTACGAATGGTGTAGAAATGAATGAGAAAGGCCAGCTGCAGAGGCAGCTCATGCCTGTGATCCCAGCGCTTGGGGAGGCTGAAGCAGGTGGATCATTTGAGGTCCGGAGTTCGAGACCAGCCTGGCCAACATGGTGAAACCCCGTCTGTGCTAAAAGTACAAAAATCAGCTGGGTGTGGTGGCTCAGGCCTGTAATCCCAGCTATTTGGGAGGCTGAGGCAGGAGAATCGCTTGAACCTGGGAGGCGGAGGTTGCAGTGAGTCCAGATTGCACCACTGCACTGCAGCCTGGGTAACCGAGCCAGACTGTGTCTCAAGGAAAGAAAGAAAAGAAAGAAAGAAAGAAAGAAAGAAAGAAAGAAGGAAAGAAAGAAAGAAAGAAAGAAAGAAAGAAAGAAAGAAAGAAAGAAAGAAAGAAAGAAAGAAAGAAAGAAAACCAAATGTACACTGCTGAGGAACCTCCTTTCCCTGTGGCCAGGGCAAGATTCTTTGCATTTTTCTCTGCAGGGAAAAAACAAAACCACTCACACACACACACACACACAGCAATAAGCTTTCATCCAGCCGGCACAAGACAGTTTCGTAGAGAGTCTGTACACAGTGATTGTGCTGGGGGCTCATTTGCATATTGGTTTAAAGTACCCTGCAAACGGGCATTTGCAGAGGGGCTCGGGAGAGGCTACCGGGGAATTAAGAGCTGCAGAGACGAGGGTCTGAGGCCATCACCTTTGCAGCTGCAGGAGAGAGGAGGTGATTAGGGAAGCTCCGTGTTCCCCTCTGAGCCCGGCAGGTGCGTTGTCCCCACCCTGCCCCCAGCACCTCACAGTTCATTGCAATGCAGGCCCTGCCTTCGGGTTTAGCAAAGGTAACTTCCCCTGGCACCCCCAGGCTTCTGCTTCCAGCACAGCGACTGCGACGTTGTGTTTGCACCTCGGTCCTCATACAGAATTCACCCACCTTGCTCTCAATCTTCCTCTCCCGGCGGTACCATTAATATTTTAATTTCATCAGAATTTCTGGAACTGGCTTGCCATCCTGAGCAACCTAGTTACCTGTCAGCCCCTATCAGCTTGTCATATTAGAGGGGATTGTCCTAGGAACCTAATCTGCTTTAAATGATTTCGTGGGGAGTTGCTCTATAAATCATCTCCAGGCAGGCCTGACAACGCGAAGGTTTTGGTGGATAAACAAACCACACTTGTTTTATTTTCGGCAGGCACAGACTTTGCTTTATCAACTTCTTATTGATTTCCATGCTCCAAGAGGTCAAAAAAAATGTTTTTGCTTCTCCTTTACATACAAAAACATTATTCATAGAACAGCTGTGTGCAGAGGCAACTCTCATTAAGATAAGTTCCAAGATTTGCAGGCGAGGTGGCTGGTGGGAGAAGCGACACACACCTGTTTCAGCCAAGCCCTTGGTGGAGTTTGGAGTTTCCAAAAGGTTGACTCTTCCTCTTTCTGGTCAAAATAGAAATTATATGGATATTAAGGAGCCCCAAATCTCTGCAGGGATGTCGAGGAACCCTGGACATACAAATACACACACACACACACACAGGCACAGGCACACACACTCACCACCCCATGCCAAGAAGATACACAGAAAACTCACTCACCTTTCACTCGAGTTTGCAAATTTGGAATTGACTGAATGAAGGAAAGAAAAATTGCAGCTACAAAGTAACACAGAGCCAATGCAAAGACAAAAACCATCATTAGATTTTCTTCTTTTCTACAGTTTTATTTTATGTTTAAGAATTATCGTTTGGATCAGGCGCAGTGGCTCACGCTCGTAATCCCAGCGCTTTGGGAGGCTGAGGTGGGAGAATCACTAGGGCAGAAGTTCAAGGCCAGCCTGGGCAACATAGCAAGACCCCATCTCTAAAAAAAAAAAATACAAAAATTAGCTGGACCTACAGGTGCAGACCTGTATGTCCAGCTACTGGGGAGGCTGAGGTGGAAGGATCGTTTGAGTCCAGGAGGTAGAGGCTGCACTGAGCCGTGATTGCACCACTGCACTCCAGCTTAGGCAACAGAGCAAGACCCTGTCTCAAGAAAAAATCTCCATAATGATTGTACACATTTATGACATATAATATAATGTTTTCAAGCATGTGTATACCATGTAATGACACCTCACAGTAATTGTGAGATCCAGCTGCTCAGAAATCTCATTTTCCGGTGGCTGACGAATATGTATCTTTTTTTTTTTTTTGAGACAGAGTTTCGCTCTTGTCACCCAGGCTGGAGTGCAATGGCATGATCTCGGCTCACTGCAACCTCCACCTCCCGGATTCAAGCGATTCTCCTGCCTCAGCCTCCCCAGTAGCTGGGATTACAGGCGTGAGCCACCGTGCCTGGTTAATTTTGTATTTTTAGTAGAGACGGGATTTCATCATGCTGGTCAGGCTGGTCTTGAACTCCTGACTTCAGGTGAACCACCCGCCTCAGCCTCCCAAAGTGCTGGGATTACAGGCATGAGCCACCATGCCCTGCAATATGTATCTTCCCCTTTTCCATAAGTTATTGGAGTACAGGTGGTATTTGGTGACATGAGTAAGTTATTCAATGGAGATTTCTGAGAACGTGGTGCGCCCAACACCCCAGCAGTATACATTGTATCAAATTTGTTGTCTTTTATCCCTCGCCCCTTTCCCACACTTCCCTCCAACAAAATCCTCTCTTTGGACTATTTGGTAATATACAATATATTCTTGTTAAGTATTGTCAGCCTGCAGAGAGTTAAAACAACAGAATTTAGTCCTATTTAGTTGTAACTTTGTACACATGGACCAACCTCTCTCCATCCCTTCTTTCTCCCTCCCTTCCCCAGCTTATGGTAATCACCACTGTGCTGTCTATTCCTAGGAGATCAACTCTTTTTTTATATAATTTATTTTTTGAGACAGAGTTTTGCTCTTGTCACCCAGGCTGGAGTGCAATAGCATGATCTTGGCTCACTGCAACCTCCGCCTCTCGGGTTCAAGCGATTCTCCTGCCTCAGCCTCCCCAGTAGCTGGGATTACAGGCATGTGCCACCACGCCTGGCTACCTTTTGTATTTTTAGTAGAGACAGAGTTTCTCCGTATTGGTCAGGCTGGTCTTGAACTCCTGACCTCAGGTGATCTGCCCGCCTCAGCCTCCCAAAGTGCTGGGATGACAGGTGTGAGCCACCGTGCCCAGCCAGGAGATCAACTCTTTTAGCTTCCACATGGGAGTGAGAACTGGCTGCATTTGTCTTATTTCACTTCTGGGTATGCATCTGCAGAAAATAAAACCAGTATATCAAAAAAAAGGGGAGGTCTGCACCCCCATGTTCATTGCAAGGGTATTCACGAGAGCCAACATGTAGAATTAACCTAACTATCAGTGAGGGATGGATAAAGAAAATGTGGTACACACACACCATGGAATACTATTCAGCCATCAAAAAGGAAGAAGTCTCACCACTTTGCAACAACTCAACGTTAATGGAAATGAGTCAGCACGAGGTTTTCTTTGGTGTTTGAACTCAAAGCAGGATGGTTGTTGTGCACATAACATGATTGCTTTCCTTAGTCCTGAAAAGAGACAAATTTCTTTTTCCTTTTTTTGAGATGGAGACTCACTCTATCACCCAAGCTGGAGTGCAGTGGCGTGATCTCAGCTCACGGCAATGTCTGCCTCCCGGGTTCAAGCGATTCTCCTGCCTCAGCCTCCCAAGTAGCTGGGGTTACAGGCACCTGCCACCAAGACCCGCTAATTTTTGTATTTTTAGTAGAGACAGGGGTTTCACCATGTTAGTCAGGCTGGTCTCGAACTCCTGACCTCAAGTGATCCACCTGCCTCAGCCTCCCAAAGTACTGGGATTACAGGCATGAGCCACCATGCCCGGCCCCAAAATACTTGCAAATACCGAAGCAGGACAATACCAGTGCAGTGACGCATGATGATTTGATTCTGGAATTGCTGTTTTGAACGCATAAGAGTCATAAATAGAAGAGGGAGATGACAAGAGGAACCAAGGACTGTGTTTATTTGTTTATTTTTTGAGACAGAGTTTCGCTCTTGTTGCCCAGGCTGGAGTGCAGTGGTGCAATCTCGGCTCACTGCAACCTCCACCTCCTGGGTTCAAGAGATTCTCCTGCCTCAGCCTCCCGAGTAGCTGGGACTACAGGCGCCCGCCACCACGCCTGGCTAATTTTTGTATTTTTAGTAGAGACGGGGTTTCACCATGTTGGTCAGGCTGGTCTCGAACTCCTGACCTCAACTGATCTACCCGCCTTGGTCTCCCAAAGTGTTGGGATTTCAGGTGTGAGCCACTGCGCCCTGCCAGAGGTGTATTTTTTTTAATACAAAATGAGTGTACCAAATATTCAATTATCATACCCACGCCGTGACTGACTGTTGTCCAAAGGACCAGGTGCTCAGCCCGATGACCTATGCTGAACTTTCTCTAAAAAATCTTACTCCCAATTTCGCATCAATGTGATTTTTCACTCTTGATGAAATGAAATGAAATGAAACAGCGTTGTTGACCTAAAATTCCAATCATAGGATCATTGACGTGTTAAACATATTTTATAGTAAAAGTAATTCCTAGGTTCTGTGGTCATGTAAAAATGGTTTTCTCTCTCTCTCTCCCTCTTTATACTCTCTTCTTTCCTTTCTCCTTCCTCTTTCTCTTTCTTTCATTCATTCTTTTTTCTTTCTTTCTCTTTCTTCCTTTCTTCTCTCCCTACTTTCTTTCTCTCCCTCCCTCTCCCTTCCTTCTTTCCTTCCTTCCTTCCTTCTTTCCTTCCTCCCTCCCTCCCTTCTTTCCTTCCTTCCTCCCTACCTCCCTCCCTTCTTTCTTTCCTTCCTTCCTTTCTTCCTTCCTCCCTTCCTCCCTCCCTCCCTTCCTTCCTTCCTTCCTCCCTCCCTTCCTTCTTTCCTTCCTTCCTTCCTTCCTTCCTCCCTCCCTCCCTCCCTTCCTTCTTTCCTTCCTTCCTCCCTCCCTCCCTTCTTTCCTTCCTTCCTCCCTACCTCCCTCCCTTCTTTCTTTCCTTCCTTCCTTTCTTCCTTCCTTCCTCCCTCCCTCCCTTCCTTCTTTCCTTCCTTCCTCCCTCCCTTCCTTCTTTCCTTCCTTCCTCCCTCCCTCCCTCCCTCCCTTCTTTCTTTCCTTCCTTCCTTTCTTCCTTCCTTCCTTCCTCCCCCCATCCCTTCCTTCTTTCCTTCCTTCCTCCCTACCTCCCTCCCTTCTTTCTTTCCTTCCTTCCTTTCTTCCTTCCTTCCTTCCTTCCTCCCTCCCTTCCTTCCTTCCTTCCTTCCTCCCTCCCTCCCTTCCTTCTTTCCTTCCTTCCTCCCTCCCTCCCTTCTTTCCTTCCTTCCTCCCTACCTCCCTTCCTTCTTTCTTTCCTTCCTTCCTTTCTTCCTTCCTTCCTTCCTCCCTCCCTCCCTTCCTTCTTTCCTTCCTTCCTCCCTTCCTCCCTACCTCCCTTCCTTCTTTCTTTCCTTCCTTCCTTTCTTCCTTCCTTCCTTCCTCCCTCCCTCCCTTCCTTCTTTCCTTCCTTCCTCCCTCCCTCCCTTCCTTCTTTCCTTCCTTCCTTTCTTCCTTCCTTTCCTCCCTCCTTCCTTCCCTCCTTCCTTCCTTCCCTCCCTCCTTCCTTCCCTCCTTCCTTCCATCTTTCCTCATTTTCCTCTCCTCCCTCCCTCCCTTCCTTTCTTCCTTCTTCCTTTCTCCCTTCCCTCTCTCTCTCCCTTCCTTTCTTTCCTTCCTTCCTATCTTCCTCCTTTCTTTTTTGTTCCTTTCTTTCTCTGTCTTTTTCTCCTCTCTTTCTTCCTTTCTCTTTCTCTCTTCTTTTTTCTTTTTCTATCCCTCCCTCCCTCCTTTCCTTCCTTTCTTCCTTACTTCCCTTCCTTTCTCTTCCTTCTTTCTTTCTTTCTTCTTTCTTTCTCTTTCTTTCTTTTCCTTTCTTCTTCTCTTTCTTTCTTCTTTCTTTCTTTCCTTCTTTCTTCTTTTCCTTCTTTTCTTCCTTCCTTCCTCTGTCCCTCCCTCCTTTCCTTCCTTTCTTTCTCTCTTTCACAGGATCTCACTCTGTCATTCAGACCAGAGTGTAGTGGTGCAAACACAGCTCACTGCAGCCTCAAACTCCCAGGCTCAAGGAAACCTTCCACCTCAGACTCCAGAGTAGCTGGGGCCACAGACACACGCCACCATGCCCCAGTACTTTTTTTCCAGTTTTTGTAGAAATGGGGTCTCACTTTGTAGCTCAGGGTTGTCTCAAATTCCTGGCCTCAAGCAATCCTCCTGCCTCAGCCTCCTAGAGTGGTGCAAATCTTCACAGAGTCCAGCCGCATCTTTCAGGAATGCATTTCTGTTGGACGTGCCGTGCGTTTAACTGACAGTGAACCAGGATGTACTCAAACAAAAGTTCAATGACTGCCCAACAAAAACATCCCATATTTTAAACTGTTTTTAAAAAATCAGGCTGAGGGGGGTTGGGGGCACCTGCTTGTGTAAGAGGAAGCACATGTGAGTTTTGTAAACTCTGGATTTTGAAAACATCATCCATGACCTTTTTGCATTTTGGATTAAGGTTTTCTCTGGCTGATAATTGACTATCATTTCTGAATCCCCAAAAATAAATATTATACATTTTAGCTGGGGTGGGTAAAATGGACAAAGTCAAAGGTCTTAAAAAGTGCCTTTTTCAAGGATCTAGAACCAGAAATGCCATTTCACCCAGCAATCCCATCACTGGGTATATACCCAAAGGATTATAAATCACTCTACTATAAAGACACATGCACACGTATGTTTATTGCAGCACTACTCACAGTAGCAAAGACTTGGAACCAACCCAAATACCCATCAATGGTAGACTGGATAAAGAAAACGTGGCACATATACACCGTGGAATACTATGCAGCCATGAAAAAGGATGAGTTCATGTCCTTCATGGGGACATGGATGAAGCTGGAAACCATCATTCTCAGCAAACTCACACAGGAACAGAAAACCAAACACCGCATCTTCTCACTCATAAGTGGGAGCTGAACAATGAGATCACATGGACACAGGGAGGGGAACATCACACACCAGGGCCTGTCGGGGGGTGAGGGGCTAATGGAGGGATTGCATTAGGACAAATACCTAATGTAGATGATGGGTTGATGGGTGCAGTCAACTACTGTGGCACATGTATACCTATGTAACCAACCTGCATGTTCTGCACATGTATCTCACACAACTTAAAGTATAATAATAATAATAATAATAATAATAATAAAGTGACTTTGCAGTTCTCCAAGACAGGCAAGATTTCCACTGTAGAAACATTTCAAGAAACAGTGTGAGCCATTTTAAACAGACGCTGTCACATCCAGGCAGTTATTCATCCCGCTGACTCTAAGATTAGTGACCAGGGTACACGTGGTCATATTACTGAGGCAGGAATCACTGGATGATATTATAGCTCACCATAGAATTTGAAACCTATTTTTTAATGCAATTTTTAAATACAGGCATTTGAGATAAACGTCCTTGAGTATTCTTCTGACATCTTAAAGCGGTTCCTTTCCAAATCCCTTGTGGCGTTGAGAAATGAGCTTGTAGGAAAAACGCTTAATTCTTTTTCCTGATTTGTAGCGATCAATGTTGAAATCAATCAAGTGGGGTCACATCCGCCTTTCCAAATAATAGTCCAAAGTTTTCAAATTAAAAAAAAAAGCATTATGAGTTATATGAATTGGAGTAGACAGAACTGGATTTCTTTTTTATTTTTCACTACGCTTGTTTTAGGAATTATAACTTCGCGATGTTCTGTAAGTTGCATGCCTGCTTTTTGAATGGTCCCTGTGGTTTTTGGAGTTCCTCTCCATGCCTGTACAAATCTCTCTGCCTCCCGAGGGGTCTCCAAAGTGGAAGATTAGAGGCCACCGAGTCATGGCCGGATCCTTTTCAGGATGACAAAGCAATGCAGGCTCGGATTACAGAAGCCAGACGTGTTGCATATTAATCTACCTTCTACCCAGGAAAACCAAAAACTGGAGGGTGAGTAAGAGCAATTAATTTAGAAGTGGCCGTGGGGAAGGCTCTTGGAATCTAGATGAGAGAAGAGAGTCGGTTATTTACTCACAATATGGAGTTGTATTTTATTTTTATTCCCAGGGTGCTATCGGCATGGATTTCTCAGAAAAACAAAAACGAAAAACACAAAACAAACAAACAAAAACCTTGAAGCCACAATGGCTGATAATTCATAAAATAATTATTCCATATAAGTCTCAGGCTGCATTTATATTTGAATTATAATTGGGATGACAGGCAGGAAGTGCATAGGAATGACTTGTTGCCATGAGCCCGCGTTCTGGAATGCAAAGCTGTAACTTTTAATGATGAAATGGCAGATATCTACACAGATCAGTGGAAAATACCTTAATTTTCCATAAATTTTCCTTCATGGTCCCCATGGGACCTGTAAGGTCTTCAACTGTGCTTGGGTGGTTTTTGTTTGGAGGAACACAGAGTTTCATCTTCTGGTGTATCCAAAGTCTCACATATGGTGCTGGCTACCAGCAAGATGGAAAAGAGAAGAAAAGAAAAAAGGGAAGGGAAGGGAAGAAAACAAAAGGAAGGGAAGAGAAGAAAACAAAAGGAAGGGAAGGGAAGAAAACAAAAGGAAGGGAAGGGAAGAAAACAAAAGGAAGGGAAGGGAAGAAAACAAAAGGAAGGGAAGGGAAGAAAACAAAAGGAAGGGAAGGGAAGAAAACAAAAGGAAGGGAAGGGAAGAAAACAAAAGGAAGGGAAGGGAAGAAAACAAAAGGAAGGGAAGGGAAGAAAACAAAAGGAAGGGAAGGGAAGAAAACAAAAGGAAGGGAAGGGAAGAAAACAAAAGGAAGGGAAGGGAAGAAAACAAAAGGAAGGGAAGAGAAGAAAACAAAAGGAAGGGAAGGGAAGAAAACAAAAGGAAGGGAAGGGAAGAAAACAAAAGGAAGGGAAGGGAAGAAAACAAAAGGAAGGGAAGGGAAGGAAGAGAAAAGAAGGGAAGGCAAAAGAAGGGAAGGGAAAAGAAGAGAAGGGAAGGGAAGGGAAAGGAAGGGAAGGGAGAAAATAAAAGAAGAAAAGAAAAAAGAAGAGGAGATAAAAGAAAAGAAAAAGAAAAGAAAAGAAATTTTACATTGATTTTTTTTTAAAGGAAGGGAATGAAATATTGAATTTTTTTTCCCCCTCCATGGTCAACCCCCAGGAAGCCTTCCCTGTTTCTATCTCTTTACCTCCTTTGATAAATGTGGGGACAAATTATTCATTGGATTCTCCCCTGCTCTACTCCTGTCTTTATTTATTTTTTTAATTATTGCAAGTACATAGTAGGTGTATATAGTTACGGGGTAGGTGAGACATTTTCATGCACACATGCAATATGCAATAATCACATTAGGGTAAATAAGATATCCATGAACTCAAGCATTGAGGCTTTGTGTTACAATTCAATTATGCTCGTTTAATTATTTACAAATGTACGATGAAGTGATTATTGATGATAATCACCCTGTTGTGCTAGCAAAAACTAGGATTTATTTATTCTTTCTAATTATTTGTTGGTACCCATTAACCTTCCCCACCTCTTCCACACAAACTCCCCACTATCTTTCTCAGCCTCTGAGAACCAGCCTTCTACTCTTTATTTCCATGAGTTCAATTGTTTTCAATTTTAGTTCCTGCAAATAAGTGAGAACATGAAGAGTTTGTCTTTCTGTGCCTGGCTTATTTCACTGAACATAATGACCATCCGTTTTATTGCAAATAGCAAGATCTGATTCTTTTTCATGGCTGAATAGTATTCCATTCCATATGTGTAACACTTTTCTCTTCTTTCTTTCTTTTAATTTCTTTCGTTCTTTCTTTCTTTTTCTTTCTTTCTCTCTTTCTTTCTTCCTTCCTTCCTTCCTTCCTTCCTTCCTTCCTTCCTTTCTCTTTCTTTCTTTCTTCCTTCCTTCCTTTCTCTTTCTTTCTTCCTTCCTTCCTTCCTTCCTTTCTCTCTTCCTTCCTTCCTTCCTTCCTTCCTTTCTTTCTGTCTCTCTCTCTCTCTCTCCTCTCTTTTATTTTTTTTTGACAGAGTCTCGCTCTGTCGCCCAGGGTGGAGTGCAGTGGTGCAATCTCGGCTCACTGCAACCTCTGCCTCCCAGATTCAAGTGATTCTCCTGCCTCAGCGTCCGGAATAGCTGGAATGACAGGCGCCCACCACCATGCCTGGCTAATTTTTGTATTTTTAGTAGAGATGGGGCTTCACCGTGTTAGCCAGGATGGTCTCGAACTCCTGACCTCGAGATCCGCCCTCTTCGGCCTCCCTAAGTGCTGGGATTACAGGCGTGAGCCACCGTGCCCAGCCTCCCCTTCTTCTTCTTCTTCTTCTTCTTCTTCTTCTTCTTCTTCTTCTTCTTCTTCTTCTTCTTCTTCTTCTTCTTCTTCTTCTTCTTCTTCTTTTTTTTGAGATTGAGTCTCTCTCTGTCACCCAGGCTGGAGTGCAGTGGCGTGACCTCGGCTCACTGCAACCTCTGCCTCCCAGGTTCAAGTGATTCTCCTGCCTCAGCCTCCCTAGTAGCTGGGATTACAGGCACCTGCCACCACGCCCGGCTCATTTTTGTATTTTTATAAGAGACAGGTTTCCACTGTGTTGGCCAGGCTGGTCTCGAACTCCTGACCTCAAGTGATCCATCTGCCTCGGCCTCCCAAAGTGCTGGGATTACAAGTGTGAGCTCCCTTGCCCGGCTCATTTTCTTTATCCATTCACCTGTTGATGAACACTTACGTTGGTTCCGAATGTCAGCTCTTGGGAACAGTGTTGCAATATACTATGAGATTGCAGGTATCTCAAAGTAAAATAAAATAAAATAAAATAAAATAAAATAAAGCTACCATAGAATTCAGTAATCCTACTTTTTTGTATTTTTAGTAGAGACGGGGTTTCACCATGTTGGCCAGGTTGGTCTCGAACTCCCGACCTCAGGCGATCCACCCGCCTCGGCCTCCTGAACTTCAATATACTGACTTCTTTTATTGAGGATGTATGCCCATCAGTGAGTATGATTGCTGAATTCTATGGTAGCTCTATTTTATTTTATTTATTGTTATTATTATTATTTTGAGATGGAGTCTCACTCTGTTGCCCAGGCTGGAGAGCAGTGATGGGATCTTGGCTCACCGCAACCTCCACCTCCCGGGTTCAAGTGATTCTCCTGCCTCAGCCTCCCCAGGAGCTGGATTAAGGCACCAGCCGAAACACCTGGCTAATTTTTTTTAAATATATTTTTAGTAGAAACGGGGTCTCACCATGTTGGCCAGGCTGGTCTCGAACTCCTGACCTCAGGTGATCTGCCCGCCTCGGCCTCCCCAAGTACGATAGCTCGATTTGTAAGGGAACCTCCAAATTGCTCCCCATTGCGGTTGTACGAATTTACATCCTCACCCACAGTGGATGGGGTGAGATTACGCCTGTGATCCCAGCACTTTGGGAGGCCAAGGCGGGCGGGTTACTTGAGGTCAGGAGTTCGAGATGAGTCTGTCCAACATGGTGAAACCCCATCTGTACTAATAATACAAAAATTAGCCGGGCGTGGTGGCGGGCACCTGTAATCCCAGCTACTTGGGAGGCTGAGGCAGGAGAATCACCTGCCCCTGTCTTTAATATTGTCAAGACCCATGAAGGTTGATATAGAATCAAGAAGAGGGATATCTTATTCGAGTATCAGACACTACCCCAGCTCTGTCCTCCTACAACCCCTCTGAACTTTGCTCGGAACGTAGAGGAAAAGACGTCCCTCCTGCTCCGGGAATCCCAGAAGAAAACTCCAGCCTGACAGAAGGAGGTTTATCTCCACCACCAGGACAGGAAGCTTCGCCCTGAGTGAGCAGGTCAGAAAGAAACAAGAGCTGCGTTCCAGACCTGGGGAAGGGCCCAAGCTGTGTGTTCATGGAGTCACATATTTTTCTGTGACATTTGCAGAAGGTATTTGGCCGGCCTCCAGGTAAGAGTTGAGACTGCTGGCCCTTTCTGTTTCTGTACCCCGTCTCAGATGAACAATACATTCCATAGACATTCCCTAGAGACACAGAGTCCACAGCCAGGACCCACATTTTAAATTAAGTCCCCATGTAGACGGACACACAGTCCATAGCCAGGACTCACATTCTAAGCCCCCGTGTAGACGGACACACAGTCCACAGCCAGGACCCACTTTTTAAGCCCCCGTATAGACGGACACACAGTCCACAGGCAGGACTCACATTCTAAGCCCCCGTATAGATGGACACACAGTGCACAGGCAGGACCCACATTTAACCCCCGGTGTAGACAGACACACAGTCCACAGGCAGGACCCACATTTAACCCCCGGTGTAGACAGACACACAGTCCACAGGCAGGACCCACATTTCAAGCCCCCGGTGTAGACAGACACACAGTCCACAGGCAGGACCCACATTTCAAGCCCCCGTGTACATGGACACACAGTCACTTCTGTGATTTTGCATTCTTTTTTTTTTTCTTAAATGGACTCCTCCCAAATGGAAACACTTCAATCCCCAAATAACTCGCCGTCTCCCCAGGACTCCCATCCAAGGGGTTCACGTGGTTGTCTTTTTGCCTAAACAGCAAGGAGACGTCGTGTGTCCCAGGGGGCTGCCCCGTATGCACAATTCATGGGCGTCAGGTAAGATTCTGGAACAGTGCTCTGAAATCCAGCTGGGAAGAAAGTCCGAGGAAGTTGCAACTCACAGTTTAACAGATATTAACTCTTTAGCCTGTGGATTCCTCGTCGTGGAAAGGAGGAAAATGCAATCATCAAAGAATGTGAACATTTGGGATGAAAATGACCTCCTTCCTCCTGACGGTGGCCCCAGGCAGGGTCAGACCCCGGAACACAGACACAGTCGGGAAATCGTAACCACTGTCAGGTCCTCGCACACCTGCACTTTGGGTCTCTCAGAAACCTCATTTTAACAAACCGCATTCTCCAATTCCCTCTCTCTCCCTCTCTCTCTCTCTCTGTCTGTGTGTGTGTGTGTGTGTGTGTGTGTGTGTGTGTGTGTTTTGGGTTTTCTTTACCCCATCTCTTTTGGTAGTCTAGGTGAACCTCTTTTGGTATTTCTCGGATACTTCATCCCTTTTATTATTATTATTATTATTATTATTATTATTATTATTATTTGAGATGGACTTTCACTCTGTCGCCCAGGCAGGAGTGCAGTGGCGCGATCTCTGCTCACTGCAAGCTCCGCCTCCCGGGTTCACGCCATTCTCCTGCCTCAGCCTCCCGAGTAGCTGGGACTACAGGTGCCCGCCACCACGTCCGGCTAATTTTTTTGTGTTTTTAGTAGAGATTGGGGTTTCACCGTGTTAGCCAGGATGGTCTCGATCTCCTGACCTCATGATCCGCCCACCTCAGCCTCCCAAAGTGCTGGGATGACAGGCGTGAGCCACCACACCCGGCCCAGACACTTTAAGTTACAGCAGACGGTGTCTTTCACTCCAGCGTGTGCTGAACAGATGAGTGTCTTGAGTCCAAATTAAAAACGTCAACAGTAAATCTACATTTTACATATGTTTTCTTTAATGATTTTTTTAAGACACCAAACACAATGAATAAAGAAGGGGAATGATGGAATGGCAGAAACTCTGTTTTTGTTTTTGTTTTTGTTTTTTTCTCTCTCTCTCTTTTTCTTTTCCTCCTAGAGTTTGCCATGAACTATGTGTGGTCTAGCAGCCAAAGGAAGTGAACTGCAATAAACCTACAAATATAGGCTGTACAGACTCGACATGTTTGCATTTCGAGTTAAACCCAACAAGACGTTAATTATGACCAGCCTGACCAACATGGCAAAACCCCATCTCTACTAAAAATACAAAAATGAGCCAGGAATGGTGGCGGGTACCTGTTATCCCAGCTACTCACGAGGCTGAGGCAGGAGAATCACTTGAACCCGGGAAGCGGAGGTTGCAGTGAGTCAAAATTGTGCCATTGCACTCCAGCCTGGGCAAAAGAGCAAGGCACTGTCTGAAAAAAAAAAAAGAAAAAAAAAGGTTCATCAAATACCATGCGGTGCTTTTGCAGGTGGAAAACTGCAGGATTGAATCGTTACAAATTATCTGCTTCCCCACAGCCTTTTTGTGTGTGTGTGAGAGGGAGTCTCGCTCTGCAGCCCAGGCTGGAGTGCAGTGGTGCGATCTCGGCTCACTGCAACCTCCGACTCCCGGGTTCAAGCGATGCTCCTGCCTCAGCCTCCCGAGTAGCTGGGATTACAGGCACCCGCCACCCTGCCCGGCTAATTTTTTGTATTTTTAGTAGAGAGACGGGGTTTCATCATGTTGGGCAGGGTGGTCTCGAACCCCTAACCTCAGGTGATCTGCCCGTCTCAGCCTCCCAAAGTGCTGGGATGACAGGCGTGTGCCACCGCGCCAGGCTATTTTTTTGTAGTTTTAGTAGAGACGGGGGTTTCACCATGTTGGCCAGGCTGGTCTCGAACTCCTGACCTCAGGGGATGTGCCCGCCTCAGCTTCCCAAAGTGCTGGGATGACAGGCGTGAGCCACCGTGCCAGGCTATTTTTTTGTAGTTTTACTAGAGACGGGGGTTTCACCATGTTGGCCAGGCTGGTCTCGAACTCCTGACCTCAGGGCATGTGCCCGCCTCGGCTTCCCAAAGTGCTGGGATGACAGGCATGTGCCACCGCGCCGGGTCCCACAGCCTTTGTTTTGCTGGCAATTCTGAAGTAGCCCCTCCGTGAGTCCAGGGTCTAACCCGCAGCTCTAGGTCTGCAAGACTTTGTCCTTGGTTCTGGGGAAGGGGAATTTATTTCTGTATTTCTTCCCCCCACTCCCCGCCATCCTCCAGCTTTACTGAGGTCTGATTATTTAAAAATTACACAGATTGCCGGGCACGGTGGCTCACGCCTGTCATCCCAGCACTTTGGGAGGCCGAGGCGGGTGGACTGCCTGAGTTCAGGTGTTCGAGAACAGCCTGGGCTACACAGTGAAACCTGGTCTCTACTAAAAATACAAAAAAATAGCTGAGCGTGTCGGTGTGCACCTGTAGTCCCAGCCACTTGGGAAGCTGAGGCAGGAGAACCGCTTGAATTTGGGAGGTGGAGATGGCGGTGAGCCAAGATCTCGCCACTGCACTCCAGCCTTGTCGACAAGAGCGAAACTCCCTCTCAAAAAAAAAAAAAAAAAAGAAAAAAGAAAATCATCACATTCTGATGATGATTTTCTTTTTTTTTTTTTTTTTTTTTTTGAGACGGAGTCTCGCTCTGTCACCCAGGCTGGAGTGCAGTGGCGCGATCTTGGCTCACTGCAAGCTCCACCTCCCGGGTTCACGCCATTCTCCTGCCTCAGCCTCCCCAGTAGCTGGGACTACAGGCGCCCGCCACCACCCACGGCTAATTTTTTGTATTTTTAGTACAGACGGTTTCACCGTGTTAGCCAGGATGGTCTCGATCTCCTGACCTCGTGATCCGCCCGCCTTGGCCTCCCAAAGTGCTGAGATTACAGGTGGGAGCCACCGCGCCCAGCCAATGTGATGATTTTCTAGGGATATATGCTGATCATCAGCAGGAGGAAATGAAGAGGTGTTGCTTAAAAATACAAAGTTGCAGTTACGCAGGATGAATGAGTACTAATTTGTAACAATTCAGTATGAAACAGTGTGACCGTGGTGAACAAGACTGTGCTCTATGCCTGACATCTGAGCACAGGAGAATTGAAGTCTGAACTTTGTTCAGAAGAGGATGCCTTTGCAGGCTTTGCTGAGCATGCTGAATTCACGGTTTCCGGGTCAGCCCTTGGGCTGCCCAGGGACAGGGTGGAGACCCTGCCCCAGAAAGTCCAGGAGCCAGGAACCTGCTTAGAGACACATTTCAACAAGGAAAACCACACTCGGGCCGGCCTCCTTAAAAACACGTAGGCCGGGCTCGGTGACTCACGCCTGTCATCCCAGCATTTTGGGAGGCCCAGGCGGGCGGATCACGAGGTCAGGAGTTCGAGACCATCCTGGCCAACATGGTGAAACCCTGTCTCTACTAAAAATACAAAAATTAGCCGGGCATGTTGGCGGGCACCTGTACTCCCAGCTACTCGGGAGGCTGAGGCAGGAGAATGGCATGAATCCGGGAAGAGGAGCTTGTAGTGAGCCGAGATCGCGCCACTGCACTCCAGCCTGGGCGACAGAGCGAGACTCCGTCTCAAAAAACAAAACAAAACAAAACAAAACCACATATATCATGGGCCAGATGCGGTGGCTCACACCTGTAATCCCAGCACTTTGGGAGGCTGAGGTGGGCGGATCACCTGAGGTCAGGAGTTCGAGACCAGCCTGGCCAACATGGTGAAACCCCATCTCTACTAAAAATACACCATTTAGCTGGGTGTGTTGGTGGAGGCCTGTAATCCCAGCTACCCAGGAGGCTGAGCTAGGAGAATCGCTGGAACTCGGAGGGAGAGACTGCAGTGAGCTGAGGTTGCACCACTGCACTGCGGGTTGAGTGACAGAGCAAGACTCTTTCTCAAAAACAAAAAAAAATACATATCATGCAAAATACATGAACCCAGCACTTTCCAAGCTGCTGCAGTGTGAATCCTGCTTGCCAGCTTGGCAGCTCCGTCACCCTGGAGGTCAATGTCTGGGAAGTGTTTCAGGTAAGCCCAGTGCAACTTCCTGGTGCCGTGGGCCGTTGTAGAGGTGGGCTTGCCTGTCACAAACGTGGCTCATCCACCCCACAAAAGCTGGGGAGATACTGCAGGAGGAGCATGTGTGGAATGGAAAATTGTTTTCGGCTTCCCATTTGGATGTTAAAGAGGGCATCGGTGGTGGGTGAGTGTGCAGTGTTTGGAGTTGGAGAGGTCCTTCCAGGTCCAGGTCTGCCAGGGGAGGGATGGATGCAGGATCCTGAAATAAGAATGAGGCGTGAGGGCTCATTGCAGAAGTTAACTAATGCTCTGGGATTTAATTTTTCAAGGAAAAAATGACCGTTTCTACATAGACATGTCCATAGACCATTTCTACAAGGAAGCACCGATTTGCAGCGTCCATCATGGGGACCTTTGTTTGCTTCCCCCTATATGGGAAAATTACTTGGATACCGCTCTTGTTTTAACCCACTTTTGCCCTTGGCTGGTCCGAGGTGTAAAGACAAATGACTTTGGGATAAACCTGGGGTTTGCAGCAAAGTGTGAGCAGGAGTCACGGGCTCACCCCAGAATGTGGGGAGGCCAGACGTGGGGCCCGGTTCCTGCCGCCACTAATTAGCATGGCTTTTATGGCCGGTCGTTAAAAAGGCCGGGTCAAACAGTTGCAAAGTTATGAAACAGCCACACATGCTAAAGACCTGGGCTTTGCAGAGGTATGAATGTTTCGCTGTGTTGCCAACTTCTCCTGAACTTTGGCGTCCTCATGGGGAAAAAAAATGTAAAAAAAAAATAAAAAAAAATAAAAAAAAACATATCATATCTGCCTATTAAAAAGATTAGAAGCAAAAAAAAAAAAAAATCAATCCAGGATTGAAGCAGGAAAAGGAGCCTTATGTCCACACAGCCAAGTCAACCTCAGCAAAATTAACTCCGTCTTTTCCCAGACGTCATCATGATTATTTTTTTTTTTTTTTGCTTCTAATCATTTTAATAGGCAGATATGATATGGGTTTTTTATTTTTTATTTTTTATTTTATTATTATTATACTTTAAGTTCTAGGGTACATGTGCACAACGTGCAGGTTTGTTACATATGTACACATGTGCCATGCTGGTGTGCTGCACCCATGAGCTAGTCATTTACATTAGGTATATCTCCTAAAGCTATATCCGTCCCCACTCCCTCCACCCCACAACAGTCCCCAGAGTATGATGGTCACCATTATTTTTCTGTGATGACAGTAAGAGTCGGAAAATGTACCACCTTGATAAAGATATAGTTATCATTAGGTGCTTCTTGGGCCAGCTAGGAGATGATTGGGTTGTAAACTTGGGGGCTGGCTCTTGAGAAGGCATTCATTCGCTTTTGTGTTGTCACCCAGAAACCCACATTGATACCGGGCTTTGGAACTCTCCTCTGATTGCAAATTCCTGTCTTCCTAAGACAGCGTGGAGGGTTCCAGGGCTCCGTGTGTACGTAGGTGGTCAGGTCAGCCGGCCAACGCACGGACGCTACAGCAAATGATACGTATAAATTATTGGAGCAGTGCGGGAATGGCAATTTGGCTTTTTATGAGCCTGTAACGACGTCCCTAGAGAAGAGTGTGTGTGTGTGTGTGTGTGTGTGTGTGTGTAATTCTGGAAAGGATTTTGCATTTTCATAGATTTGGCACCACTGACTTTAAAAGGGGCTGCTCTGGGTTTCGAATTTCTCAAGTCATCAATAAGAGCCATTCTGGTGGGGTTTTTTTCTTCTTCTTTTTTTAATGTCTGGTTTGTGCAGGAAATATAAAGATTGTAATCCTTGTTGGGGGGGAGTCTTCAAAGAATGAGACTTTGGGATGTAAAAGGGAGCTCACCCATCTACATCTTGGGCATGGCAGTTTGGGCACCTATTTCAAGGATGTGGGCACGAAACCACAGGCTCCTGTGAGCTCATATAGCTGCTGATGGGTTGACAGAGTAAGCGGGTTCCGGACACTGTGGCAGTTTAACCCAGACTCAGAAAAGCAGGCAGAGATGAGACGGTCAGCTGCAAGCACCCTTTCTTCCCGTAGGCTGGAGGGCTGAGACGCTGTGTCTCTTCCTGCCTAAACCTGTTCTGGATGTTTCCACCACAAACTGGCATCTGCAATGTAACGGGCTGGAAAACGGGCTGTGTGGGGGATTGGATTTGCCCTGCTTGGGGATGTCTCTCTTGAGGCCGTGAGCCCTGACTCCCTGCTCTCTGATCCGTGAGGGTGGACTCCGGAGGCAAGGGGATGAGGCAGATATGGGAAGGGAACGGACAGACTAGCGCTTGGAAGAAGAAAAAGGTTTACATATTGCAAGGGTTTCCTGGGGATGCTGTCACAAGATGCCAAAAACCAGGGGATCAAACTAGAAAAATTTAATCTCTCCACATCCTGAACTACAGCCCTCCTAAAAGCTGTATATACATCCTCAGTCTCATAGCCCGTGAACGGGACCTTATTTGGAAATAGGGTTTCTGCAGATGCAGGTAGTTAAGGATTTCAACATGAGGTCATCCTGGAGTTGGGTGGGTCCTAAATGCAATGACAGGTGTCTTTCTAAGAGACAGAAGAGGAGACACAGACACGGAGGAGAAGGCCACGTGGAGATGGAGGAGAGACAGGGAGGACTTCTGGACTCCAGGAAGGCCAGTATTGGGTCCACTATGATTGTGTTTAGTTCCTCCTGGAGGCCCCAGGGGAGGCTCCTTCCTGCCTCTCCCAGCTCCTGGGGGCTCCAGGCATCCCTGGGCTTGTGGCCGCATCACTCCAGTCTCTGCCTCCGTCTCCACGTGGCCTTCTCCTCTGTGTCTGTGTCTCCTCCTCTGTCTCTTACAGGGACACTTGTTACTGGATTTAGAGTCCACCCTAATCCAGGACGATTTCCTCTTAAGATCCTTAACTAATTATATGTGCAAATACCCTATTTCCAAATGCGATCTCATTCCAGGTTCTGGGAGTTAGGACATGAATATGTTCTTTCTGGGGGCCACTGTTCAATCCACTTCCATTGTATCCAGTTCCTTCTAGAAGCTCTAGGGGAGGATCCTTCCTGCCTCTCCCAGGTCCTGGGGGCTCCAGGCATCCCTGGGCTTGTGGCCACTTCACTCCAGTCTCTGCCTCCGTCTCCATGTCGCCTTCCCCTCTGTATCTGTGTCTCCTCTTCTGTCTCTTACAGGGACACTTGTTATTGGAATTAGAGTCCACCCTAATCCAGGATGATGTCATCTCCAGATCCTTAGTTTATTACATCTGCAAATACTCTGTTTTCAAGAAGGGTTTCATTCACAGGTTCTATGAGTCAGGACATAAACGTGTTTCTTAGGGATCACCATTCAATCTACTACAATTGTGTTCAGTTCCTTCTGGAGGCTCCAGGAGATGGTCCTTCCTGCCTCTCCCAGCCCCTGGGGGCTCCAGGTGGCCCTGGGCTTGTGGCCCCATCACTCCAGTCGCTGCCTCCGTCTCTATGTGGCCTTCTCCTCTCTAAGTGTATGGAAACTTCCCTCTTTTTACCAGGACACGACTGATTGGATTGAGCAGCCCCCCTGCTCCAGCCTTTCCTCATTGTACCTCCATAATATCTGCAAAGACCCTATTTCCTACAACAGCACGTTCACAGGTATGTACAGTTAGGACCTTAACAGATATTTTGAAGAAACACAATTCAGTTCACAACAGATATGTTTTTGAGGGAAACGGAAAGTCATTGATTTCTGTTTTTGTTTTTTTTTAGTGAATCAGATGGCAGTAATTTAAGGTAATCTTCCACACCGCGGCTCCAACTTCCTATGCAGAAAAAACCTTTTCTCTCTCAATGAGGAGCCTAGTTTTCGAGATTAGCCCAGCGTGGTGGCTCACGCCTGTAATCCCAGTGCTTTTGGAGGCTGAGGCAGACAGATCATGAAGTCAAGAGATGGAGACCGTACTGTCCAACAAGGTGAAACCCCATCTCTACTAAAAATACAAGAATTAGCCAGGCGTAGTGGTGGATGCCTGTCATCCCAGAGCTTTGGGAGGCCGAGGTGGATGGATCATGAGGTCAAGAGATGGAGACCATGCTGTCCAACATGGTGAAACCCCTTCTCTACTAAAAATACAAAAATTAGCCGGGCGTGGTGGTGATGCCTGTAATCCCAGTGCTTTTGGAGGCTGAGGCAGACAGATCATGAAGTCAAGAGATCGAGACCATGCTGTCCAACAAGGTGAAACCCCATCTCTACTAAAAATACAAAAATTAGGTGGCTCACTCCTGTAATCTCAGCTACTCAGGAGGCTGAGGCAGGAGAATCGCTTGAACCTGGGAGGCGGCGGTTGCAGTGAGCCGAGATCGCGCCACTGAACTCCAGCCTGCTGACAGAATGAGGCTCTGTCTCAAAAAAAAAAAAAAAAAAAAAAAAAGATTCGTTCTTTTTTCCCATTTCTAATTATCGGTGTCAGTTCCAAGGTTGTAATGATGTAATGAGTAAGACTTGATGCTGTGTGTTTGGCTGGAGTTTGTAGCTTTGAAAGGATCAAGTTGGAAGCCACATTTCTGATTCCCAGCTAAGAAAACTCTGGGGGAAATAAGTCAGGTGCGGTGCTTCGTGCCTGTAATCCCAGCACTTTGGGAAGGCGAGGCGGGAGGATTACGAGGTCAGGAGTTCGAGACCAGCCTGGCCAACATGGTGAAACCCCATCTCTACTAAAAATATAAAAATTAGCAGAGTGTGTTGGTGCACGTCTGTAATCCCAGCTACTCAGGAGGCTGAGGCAGGAGAATCGCTTGAACCCGGGAGGTGGAGGTTGCAGAGATCACGCCACTGCACTCCAGCCTGGGTGACAGAGCAAGACTCTCTCTCAAAAAAAAAAAATAATAATAAATGAAACAGAAGTCAAATGTTCCTCATGCCAGCATCGTGGTCTCTTAAGAAGACCGGGCTGAACTTGGTGAGCCTAATTGTCTGCCAGGAGTGCTTTCTCTTCTGCTGGGAATTCTTAGGGAAAGCCTCTCCAACAGTCTCATGCATGGACTAAAAGTTCCTTGGATCTAGGCAGGAATCTGGGAGAAATTGGGGGTTAGGCTCCTTCATAGACCCGACACACCATTCATGAGTTGCAACGGAGGTCCCCTTGCAATTTAAGCAATGCAATGAATCAGGGCACGCAGCAGTTAACTTCTTAATTCCCCTTCGGCAATTCAAGGCTTTCACGGCGACCAGCTATTAGGCTGAGAAATTAGCTTTTACAGGAGGATTGCTCCATATTCCATATGCTGCCCTTCCCCTGGAGCTTGGAACTATAAATGTCAACCCGATAATGACACCACGGTGGATTCCCATTCAGCTTGTGCATGTGTGGGTACGTGTGAGTGCGTGCACATGTGTGTGTGTGCATGAATGTGTGCGTGAGGTTGTGTGTGTGCATGAATGTGTGTGAGGTTGTGTGTGCATGTATGTGTGCGTGCATGTGTGTGCACGTGTGCACGCATGTGTGTATGTGCATGTACGTGTGTGAGTGTGCATATGTGTGCGCATGTGTGCATGTATGTGAGTGTGCGTGCGTGTGCGTGCGTGTATGTGTGTGCGTGTGTGTGCGTGTACATGTGTGAGTGTGCGTGTGTGTGCACGTGTGTGTGCCTGTATGTGTGTGTGACTGTGCCTCTGTGTGTGTGTGTGTAAATGAAATTCTTCAGAATGGTTTGCAATCTGGGGCTGATGTTTAATTGACAGGGGTCAGGGTGGCTGGTTATTTGGTCAAAGAAGTTGAATTAACTCCGCTGGAAATTGCGGTCCCAAAACCTAATGCTTTTCTCCAATTTCTTTTTTTCCTTTCCTTCCCGTCCCTTCTCTCCTCTCCCCTCCCCTTCCCTCCCCTCCTCTCCCCTCCCTTCCCTTCCCCTTCCTCTCCCCTCCCCTTCCCTCCCCTCCCTTCCTCTCCCTTCCCTTCCCCTCCTCTCCTCTCCCTCTCCCCTCCCCTCCCCTCCCTCTCCCCTCCTCTCCCCTCCCTCTCCCCTCCCCTTCCCCTCTCCCCTGCCCTTCCCCTCTCCCCTTCCCCTCTCCCCTGCCCTTCCCCTCCCTCTCCCCTCCCCTTTCCCCTCCCCTTCCCCTCCCCTCTCCTCCCCTTCCCTGTCCACTCCCCTTCCCTCGCTTCCCCCTCCTTTCCCCTCCTCTCCCCTCCCCTTCCCCTTCCCCTTCCCTTTCCCCTCCCCTTCCCTTCCCTTCCTTTCCTTTCCTTTCCTTTTTTCTTCTTTTCCTTTTGAGACAAGGTCTCACTTTGTCACCCAGGCTGGAATACAGGGGTTTAATCACAGCTCACTACAGCCCCTGCCTCCCAGGCTCAAGCGATCCTCCCACCCCAGGCTCCTGAGTGTCTGGGGCCACAGGCATGCACCACCTTGCTTGGTCAGCATGGAGAGACGTCAACTCTATAAAAAATACAAAAGTTAGCAGGGCACGGTGGTGCATGCGTGTGGTCCCAGCTGTTCGAGAGGCTGAGGCAGGAGGATTGCTTGAGCCTGGGAGGTGGAGGTTGCAGTGACTCGAGATCACGCCACTGCCCTCCAGCCTTGGCAACAGAGCAAGGTCTCATCTCAAAAAAAAAATATATGTATATATAAAGAAATATATATATTTATATATAATATATAAATATATATTTAAATTATATATAATATATAAAAATATATATTTAAATTATATATAATATATAAATATATATTTAAATTAGATATAATATATAAATATATATTTAAATTAGATATAATATAAAAATATATATTTAAATTACATACAATATATAGATATATATTTAAATTATATATAATATATACATATATATTTAAATTCTATATAATATATACATATATATTTAAATTCTATATAATATATACAAATATATATTTAAATTCTATATAATATACAGATATATTTAAATTATATATAATATATACATATATTTAAATTATATATAATGTATACATATATTTAAATTATATATAATGTATACATATATTTAAATTATATAGAATTTAAATATATATTTAAATTATATATAATGTATACATATATTTAAATTATATATAATGTATACATATATATGTAAATTATATAACATACATATATATTTAAATTATATAATATATACATATATTTAAATTATATCTAATATATAGATATATATTTAAATTATATATAGATATATTTAAATTATATATAATATATAGATATATTTAAATTATATATAATATATAAATATATATTTAAATTATATATAACATATAAATATATATTTAAATTATATATAACATATAAATATATATTTAAATTATATATAGATATATAAAAATATATATTTAAATTATATATAATATATAGATATATATTTAAATTATATATAGATATATTTAAATTATATATAATATATACATATATTTAAATTATATAATATATACATATATATTTAAATTATATATAATATATACATATTTAAATTATATATAATATATACATATATAAATTATATATAATGTATACATATATTTAAATGATATATAATGTATACATATATATTTAAATTATATATGTATACATATATTTAAATTATATATAATGTATACATAGATGTTTAAATTATATATAATGTATACATAGATATTTAAATTATATATAATGTATACATATATTTAAATTATATATAATGTATACATATATTTAAATTATATATAATATACATATTTGGATAGTTTTGTTTATGTATGTATTTATTTATTTATTTATTGGAGTCTTGCTCTGTCCCCCAGGCTGGAGTGCAGTGACATGATCTCTGCTCACTGCAACCTCCGCCTTCCAGGCTCAAGCGATCCTCCTGCCTCAGTTTCCCGAGTAGCTGGGATTACAGGCGTCCACCACCACCAGCTACTGGGGAGGCTGAGGCAGGAGGATCGCTTGAGCCTCGGAGGCGGAGGTTGCAGTGAACCGAGACTGCACCACTGCACTCCAGCCTGGGGGACAGAGCCAGACTCTGTCTAAAAAAAAAAAAAAGAAAGAAAAAGAAAAAAAAACCTGCACGTTGCTGGATGAGGAAGGGCCTTTTTTCAAAAAGTTGCACTTTTTTTTCCCCTATACTTTACTTCTTTGCTGTCATTAGCTAGGACTTGAAAGGGCAGGAACTCTAATCGTGTTTCCTCGGTGGGGCACAGAGTCCTGCCTCGACCCCGTCGTGCTGCCAAAGAAAACACCGGGGTCCCTTCCACGTTGTTCATTTTCCTTTTCCTGCCCACTTAACAAAATTATATTCAATGAGTTGGGGGGGGAATTGACATCAACGGGCCGCGTCACGCAATTTCTGGTGAATATTCGAGAAGGGGGAAGCAAACAGTCCGGGTTCCTTCACATCTGTCAGAATCAATCACATTGTACCAAACCGAACGTAATCGCTTGCAAAGAAAATGAGGCATTTCCAGTGAAATCAGCCTCCCTTTACCGAGGAACATGTCCATAGTTAAGAGGTCTCTGTTTTAGGTTTTTTTTTTTATTTTAATCTTGCCTAATTAGTTTTTTTTTTAATCACCCGTTCAACCGAGTCTCCAGACTGCATAATGGATGAGATGCAGAAGCCAGTGTCAGAAATCAAATGTCGTAAATTAAAAATAACAAGTTGGAGACGAGTGATTCAATTAAAAATCCAGAAAACATTGGATTCTGCATAACTGCACTTTTGCATAGAGACACCGCCTGTCATCCGTATCACGTTGCACCCGAGGATTGGATTGGGGCTGTCACAGGTATTTCAATCAACTCAGTAAAAAAAAAAAAAAAAATTAGAAAACAAAGATGATATTTATTATTAACTTCCCGTGTTCAAAAACCACACGGAGACATCTTTACATGGACTGCTTTACAGGACCAAGATTTATGTTAAGGGGACACTGCAGACACTAGAGGCCTGGCTGCCTGGGATGGAGGGAGGGTCCCCCTGGGACTGTTGGACCGTTTTCTGAGTACGTGAGGCTGCCAGGAGGAAGGGGCTACGCAGAGCCGACTGGGACCCTCCAAGACGGACCCTGAGAAACCTCACTGGGTCCTCTCTCTCTCTCCTTTTTTTTGAGATGGAGTTTCACTCTTGTTTCCCAGGCTGGAGTGCAGTGGTGCAATCTTGGCTTTGCAACCTCCGCCTCCCGGGTTCAAGCGATTCTCCTGCCTCAGCCTCCCTAGTAGCTGGGATGACAGGTGCCCGCCACCACGCCTGGCTAAGTTTTTGTATTTTTATTAGAGACAGGGCTTCACCATGTTGGCCAGGCTGGTCTCGAACTCCTGACCTCAGGTGATCCTCAGGCATCGGCCTCCCAAAATGTTGGGATTATAGGCGTGAACCACCACACCCGGATCTCTGGGTCCTGTCTTATTTGCCCCATCTCAGCCCTGCAATTTATCTTAATAAGGCCAAGGACAAATCCACTCTCCATTTCCAACGTTTTATACATAGAATGACAATTCCTCTTTTTTTAATTTTTGCTTATTTATTTATTTTTTGAGACAGAGTCTGGATCTTTTTTTTTTCTAATTACAGGAGTCTCGTTCTGTTCCCCAGGCAGGAGTGCAGTGGCACGATCTTGGCTCACCACAACCTCCGCCTCCCAAGTTCAAGCGATTCTCCTGCCTCAGCCTCCCAAGTAGCTGGGATGAGAAGGTGCCCGCCACCACACCCAGCTAATTTTTTGTATTTTTAGTAGCGAGGGGGTTTCACTGTGTTGGCCAGGCTGGTCTCAGACTCCTGACCTGGTGATCCGTCTGCCTCGGCCTCCCAAAGTGCTGGGATTACAGGCGTGAGCCGCCGTGCCCAGCCCCAGACTCCCTTGTCTTGGGGTCACCCAGTACCCGGCATGATGGCTCAGGCCTGTAATCTCAGCACTCTGGGAGGCCGAGGCGGGTGGATCACTTGAGATCAGCAGTTCGAGATCAGCGTGACCAACATGATGAAACTCTTATCTCTACTAAATAGAAAATATCACCCAGACGTGGTGGCAGGTGCCTGTAGTCCCAGCTACTTGGGAGGCTGAGGCAGGAGAATCCCTTCAACCTGGGAGGTGGAGGTTGCAGTGAGCCGAGATGGCGCCATTGCACTCCAGCCTGGGTGACAGGAGCAAAAATTCTGTCTCAAAACACACACACAAACACGGTGGGACTAGGACTGAACCCTGATTCGTGCCACTGCCTCTAGTTTATTTCCATTTAATAAAATTATTGATACATATGTTAATATCTATCAGCTTATTAGCAGCTTTTGCTTTCTGCTGGTCCTATCATTTTTACATATATTTTTTGTCTTATCTTCTTTTAGTGTATTTAAGTTTTTTGTTTCCTAATCTATATCTTCTTTTAGTGTATTTATGGTTTTTGTCTTCTAGTCTGTGTCTTCTTTTAGTGTATTTACGGTTTTTGTTTTCTAGTCTATGTCTTCTTTTAGTGTATTTATGGTTTTTGCTTCCTAGTATATATCTTCTTTTAGTGTATTTACGGTTTTTGTTTTCTAGTATGATTACTCTCTTCACCAGCAACATTAACTTGAAAGTAATATGCTCTTTAACTAGCCTTGCCGAGGTTATCGTAAACATCACAGCACACCCCTGGGTTTTCAAAGTCTAATTCTCACTACTTTCACTCCTCTTTTCTGACAAATACACAAATACACCTTTAAATACAGTAAAAGAAGATATATACTAGGAAACAAAACCCTTAAATACACTAAAAGAAGATACATACTAGAAAACTATAATCTTAAATACACTAAAAGAAGATATATACTAGAAAAGAATAGCCGTAAATACACTAAAAGAAGAAATGTACTAGAAAACAAAAGCCGTAAATACACTAAAAGAAGAAATATACTAGAAAACAAAAACCTTAAACACGCTAAAAGCAAAAATACCTTGGAACATTTACATTCATTGAACTAGGCTGGGCGCTGTGGCTCACGCCTGTAATCCCAGCACTTTGGGAGGTGGATGAGGGTGGATCACCTGAGCTTGGGAGTTCGGGACGAGCCTGACCAACATGGAGAAACCCCGTCTCTACTAAAAATACAAAATTCTCTGGGTGTGGTGGCTCACGCCTGTAATCCCAGCACTTTGGGAGGGGGAGGAGGGTGGATCATCTGAACTTGGGAGTTCGGGACGAGCCTGGGCAACATGGAGAAACCCCGTCTCTACTAAAAATACAAAATTCTCTGGGCGTGGTGGTACATGCCTTTAATCCCAGCTACTGGAGAGGCTGAGGCAGGAGTTTCACTTGAACCCAGGAGGCGGAGGTTGCAGTGAGCTGAGATTGTGCCGTTGCACTCCAGCCTGGAGGACAAGAGTGAAACTTCATCTCAAAAAAAATAATAAAAAATAAAAATAAAAATAAAAAGCTTGTAACATCTAAATTCATGCACTTCCTCCTGATTCGCATATCACGGTTGTCATGCATCTTAATTCTCTGTGTGTTTTAAATCCCTGAAGACATGATGTTTTTATAAGGTCCATATATATTTACAATTACTGACATTATCTTGAGTTCTCACCGCTGTTGAGTCCTTCCTAAATTTTCATGTTGCATTGGGTCAGCTTCTCTTCTGTCTTTGGAGTCCCTCTTTAATATTCCCTTTAGGGGCAGGCTGTCGGTAGCATATTTTCCCAATTTTTGCTTTTGGAAGAAGGCTTTGCTTCAACCCCGTGGCGAGCATATGTGAGGCTGTTGTTTATTCATTGAATATTTCCCCCCTTTTTTTTTTGAGACAGTCTCACTCTGTCACCCAGTTGCTTCAACCCCGTGGTGAGCATATGTGAGGCTGTTGTTTATTCATTGAATATCCCCCCCCCCCTTTTTTTTTTGAGACAGTCTCACTCTGTCACCCAGGCTGGAGTGCAGTGGCACGATCTCGGCTCACTGCAAGCTCCATCACCCGGCTTCACGCCATTCTCCTGCCTCAGCCTCCCAAGTAGCTGGGATTACAGGCGCCCACCACCACACCCGGCTAATTTTTTGTGTTTTTAGTAGAGACAGAATTTCACCCTGCTGGCCAGGCTGGTCTCGATCTCCTGACCTTGTGATTCACCCGCCTCGGCCTCCCAAAGTCCTGCCATGACAGGTGTGAGCCACTGCGCCCAGCCTTCCTCTCCTTTTTTTTTTTTCCGAAAGAAACACGGAGCTGGAGACAGACTTCTTAGCATTGAAGGGAGAGATCTGATGAAGAGAAATGGGGCCACTTTGAGGCAGTGTCCTGGGAGGAGCTGTGATTTTTACGTCTGTTGGTGTTAGGGGGAAAGGCGTGGACCAGGGTGGTAGGTAGGCAGTGGGCTAAGGGTGAGGCTCCCACCTCACAGGGAGGGGGAGAGAAAGAGATGGAGACAGAGAGACGGAGACAGAGAGGCAGAGACAGAGAGGCAGAAACAGAGACAGACACACAGAGAGAGAGGGAGACAGAGATGAAGAGACAGCAACACACAGAGAGACAGTGATAGAAAGAGGGAGACACAGAAACAGAGGGACAGATACAGAGACGGAGAGAAAGACAGACAGAGAGACACTGAGAGAGACACAGAGAGAGAAAGAGAGACAGACATATACATAGAAAGAGAGAGAGAGGCCGGGCGCAGTGGCTCACGCCTGTCATCCCAGCACTTTGGGAGGCTGAGGTGGGCGGATCACAAGGTCAGGAGATCGAGACCATCCTGGCTAACACAGTGAAACCCCGTCTCTACTAAAAAAAAAAAAAAAAAAAAATACAAAAAATCAGCCAGGCATGGTGGCAGGCACCTGTAGTCCCAGCTACTCAGGAGGCTGAGGCAGAAGAATGGCATGAACCCGGGAGGCAGAGGTTGCAGTGAGCCGAGATCGCACCACTGCAGTCCAGCCTGGGGGACAGAGCGAGACTCCGTCTCAAAAAAAAAAAAAAAAAAAAGAGGGGGAGAGAGACACACACACACAAAGAGAGAGAGTCAAAGAGGTAGAGACAGAGACAGACATAGAGAGGGGGGAGAGAGAAACAGAGACAGAGAGGGAGGGAGAGACAGAAAGAGAGGGAGAGACAGTGACAGAGACAGAGAAAGATAGGAAGAGAGACAGAGAGACATACAGAGAGAAAGAAACAAAGACAGAGAGAAAGAGGAAGAGAGAGAGAGGGAGAGACAGAGAAAGAGGGAGGGAGAGACAGAGACACACAGAGAAAGAAACAGACAGAGAGACAGAGGAAGAGAGGGAGAGGGAGAGACAGAGAAAGAGGGAGGGAGAGACAGAGACACACAGAGAAAGAAACAGACAGAGACAGAGGAAGAGAGAGAGAGAGACAGAGAAAGAGGGAGGGAGAGACAGAGAGACATACAGAGAAAGAAACAGAGAGACAGAGAAAGAGGGAGGGAGAGACAGAGAGACATACAGAGAAAGAAACAAAGACAGAGACAGAGGAAGAAAGAGAGAGAGAGACAGAGAAAGAGGGAGGGAGAGACAGAGACACACAAGAAAGAAACAAAGACAGAGAGACAGAGGAAGAGAGAGAGAGAGACAGAGAAAGAGGGAGGGAGAGACAGAGGGACACACAGAGAAAGAAACAAAGACAGAGAGACAGAGGAAGAGAGAGAGAGAGACAGAGAAGGAGGGAGGGAGACACAGAAACACACAGAGAAAGAAACAGACAGAGACAGAGGAAGAGAGAGAGAGAGAGAGACAGAGAAAGAGGGAGGGAGAGACAGAGACACACAGAGAAAGAAACAGACAGAGAGACAGAGGAAGAGAGGGAGAGGGAGAGACAGAGAAAGAGGGAGGGAGAGACAGAGACACACAAGAAAGAAACAAAGACACAGAGACAGAGGAAGAGAGAGAGAGACAGAGAAAGAGGGAGGGAGAAACAGAAACACACAGAGAAAGAAATAGACAGAGGGACAGAGGAAGAGAGAGACGGAGAGAGAGACAGAGAGAGAGAGAGACAGAGAGAGAGAACAGAAAGAAAAGAAGAGACAGAGAGAGAAAGAAAGAGGGAGAGACCAAGAGATAGACGGGGAAGAAAGAGACACAGAGAGACAGAGGAAGAGACAGAGAGAGGGAGAGAGAAGGAGAGAGAGAGAGAAAGAGGGAGGAAGAGGTAGAGACAGAAACAGAGACAGAAAAGGAGAGAGAGAGAGAAACAGAGGAGGAAAGACAGAGAGAGACGGAGGCCTGGCTACACCAGACAAGACCTCCAGGCACATGCCCTGAGCCCACACAAGCTCTCATAGATACGAGGGCCCCAGCTCTGCAGGGTGTGAGCAGCTCTTCCAGAGATGGGTGGCCCCATGGCGTTGCAGGTGCCTGGGAGATTTCTCCAGCAGCGCGGCCGTCCGGGGCTGTGTCCCTGGGTCCCAGGGCGGCCACGGGCACCTGCCTGTGTTTCTGATTTCACATCGAGCCCTACTGTGTGGATGGGAACCTCATGCCCTCCAAGACACAGGAGAATCTGAGCTACTCAGCCTCAGCCTTCTCCTCGTTAACACTGATAAGAGTGGAGGGAGCAGCCCCACAGCCCTCTTTGATAACCAGCAACGGAAATTTTAGTGGATTGTTTTGAGGTGTAGACGCTCTTCCAAATCATAACCCTGGTCAAATATTTCCTGGAAACTCAAGAGGCCTGCGGGCGTCTCTCAGACACGCCCAGTGCATCCCTCACTTCTGCTTAATCTTTCTTCGATGTGTGATAACCTGCAGGGTGTACCCTTGACAATCCTTGCGTTTCCTCCCGAAACACAATCAAAGCGTGAACCGGGTTTACACCGTACCGGGATCTCGAGTTTCCCTTCAGACAGGAGGAAGGCGCCAGTAACAGCCAACAAAATGATAACGACAAGAAAAGTATCTGGAATTTCTGCTGTCTGTAAAGTCGGGGCGTCCTGGAGGAAACGTGAAAGGCAGAAAACGCCATCCTGCCTTCAAATTGAAGGGACACAAAATTGCCTCTGCATGTTACAAGCATAGCAAGATCTGTTTTCTCACTGCAATGAGGGAAGGCTGAGGTGCCTATGGAGTTGGTGACTCGTTTTTTTCTGTTTGTTTGTTTGTTTTTTTTTCTGAGACCGAGTCTCGCTCTGTCACCCAGGCTGGAGTGCCATGGTGTGATCTCGGCTCACTGCAATCTCCGCTTCCCAAGTTCAGGTGATTCTCCTGCCTCAGCCTCCCAAGTAGCTGGGATTACAGACGCCCACCACCACGCCCGGCTAATTTTTTGTATTTTTAGTAGAGACGGGGTTTCACCGTGTTAGCCAGGATGGTCTCGATCTCCTGACCTCGTGATCTGCCCGCCTCGGCCTCCCAAAGTGCTGGGATGACAGGCGTGAGCCACCGCGCCCGGCCAATTGTATGACATTTTTCTCATAGCAATTCAGATGAACTAAGACAAACAGTAATCACCCCTTTTCCACAAAAGTGCTTCGTGAGAAGCATAAAGACTCATGTAGACATTCTGCCATGGGCGAACACAAGGCTTTGCATCAGGAATCCGTTTCCACTGACATAGAAGAACAGGTTCTCAGGAAGTGATACGGTGAAGCCTAAACCCAGAGAACAGACAGACGCCATCGCTGTCCGTCAGATAATTGCTTGGAAACGCAGGTTCTCAATTCCAAAACTATGCCAACTGTAACGGTGGATGCAATTCCCAAAATACAGCATCAGACAAACTTCAAAGCCGGAAACTGTGCCCACCGACAAGTAGAGCAGTGTTAATTAGGGACGATGCTCTTTAATCTATAAATAATTAAATGATCACGCAGCTCCCCAGAGAGGTATTAAAAAAAATAAAAATAAAACATAACACACGCAAGGTATTTCACAGACTGCGGTCGATGGCCGGGACAAAGTCTACGCATTACTTTGGGATCCTGTTTGACATTCAACAAAGAGAGATGACTTGAGAAACTGAAAGACGGTGCTCAGAAAAGAAAAAAAAAAAGACACGTTTTATGGAGGTCACCTTAAACTTTAGACGGTTTGGGGTGAAAAATAGGTAAGTTGTTTAGTTTCTAGGTACTGCAATTCGAGCAGGTGCGAGACTCTCTCATTACACAGACTAACCACAGAAAATAAGTACTTTGAATTTATGAAACACTGGAGAAGAAGATCTTTTAGGAAAAAAACAGGCCATGTGCGGTGGCTCACGCCTGTCATCCCAGCACTTTGGGAGGCAGAGGTGGGCGGATCACCTGAGGTCAGCGGTTCGAGACCAGCCTGGCCAACATGTTGAAAACCCATCTCTACTAAAAATACAAAAAGTAGCTGGGTGCAGTGGCACATGCCTGTAATTCCAGCTACTCTGGAGGCTGAGGCAGGAGCATTGCTTGAACCTGGGAGGCGGAGGTTGCAGTGAGCCGAGATCGCACCACTGCACTCCAGCCTGGGCGACGGAGCAAAACTCCATCTCAAAAAAAAAAAAGAAAAAAAATTGGGAGGCGAAGACGAGAGAATCACCTGAGGTCGGGAGTTTGAGAGCAGCCTGAACAACATGGAAAAACCCCGTCTCTACTAAAAATACAAAATTAGCTGGGCGTGGTGGCACATGCCTGTAGTCCCACCTACTTGAGAGGCTGAGGCAGGAGAATTGCTTAAACCCAGGAGGCGGAGGTTGCAGTGAGCTGAAATCTCTCCACTGCACTCCAGCCTGGGAGACAGAACAAGACTCCATATCAAAAAAAAAAAAAATTGTTTTTAGTAGATACAGTCATTTGATCTAATAATTTGTAAAACTTTACCATGTGGAATTTCTGTCACCTACATGACAGCAAGTATGTACAATTATCACATATATTTTAAATAACTTTTCCCTTCTAAGTGCAGATAATTTGTTTTCTGGAAAACTGTCTACATAGACATTCACCAAAAACACACGTGCTTTTTCATAGGACAAGAGGAAAACGCAATCTCACCTTTTCTGAATAATCACAAAATCTGAAGCAGAGGTCTCAATTTTAATGACATTTCCTTTTTTTTGTTTTTTTTTTTTTTTTTTTCTTGAGACAGAGTCTTGCTCTGTCACCCAGGCTGGAGTGCAGGGGTGCGATCTCGGCTCACTGCAACCTCCGCCTCCTGGGTTCATGCCATTCTCCTGCCTCAGCCTCCTGAGTAGCTGGGACTACAGGCACCTGCCACCACGCCCGGCTACTTTTTGTATTTTTACTAGAGACGGGGTTTCACCGTGTTAGCCAGGATGGTCTCGATCTCCTGACCTCGTGATCCTCCCGCCTCGGCCTCCCAAAGTGCTGGGATTACAGGCATGAGCCACTGTGCCCGGCCCGGGACATTTACATTTTTAAAGAAACTTCCAGCTGTAAGCCCAACACTTTGGGAGGCCGAGACAACGCAGATCACCTGAGGTCGGTAGTTTGAGACCAGCCTGGACAACATGGCGAAACTCCATCTCTACTAAAAGTACAAAAATTAGCCGGGCACAGTGGCACATGTCTTAATTCCAGCTACTTAGGAGGCTGAGAATCACATGAACCTGGGAGGCTGCTGTGAGCCGAGGTCGTGCCACTGCACTCCAGCCTAGACAAGAGAGAGACTCCATCTCAAAAAAAAAAAAAAAAAAGGAAAGAAAATAAAAAAAGAAAAGAAACTTCTCTGGAAGTGATGTCACGGGGAAGCTCAGGTCTTCAATTTTGGAAGGAAATATTCCTTTTTTTTTTTTTTTTCAGAGAGAGACAGAGAGACAGGGTCTGGCTCTGTCACCCAGGCTGGAGTGCAGAGGCATAATCACGGCTCACTATAGCCTTCAACTCCTGGGCTCAAGTGATGCTCCTGCCTCAGCCTCCTCAGTAGCTGGAACTACAGGTGTGCACCCCTGTGCCTGGTTAACATTTTAACTTTTTGCAGATACAGGATCTCCATATGTTGACCAGGCTTCTGTGGAACTCCTGGGCTCAAGCACCCTCCCAGCTTGGCTTCCAAAGGGCTGGGATGACAGATATGAGCCACTGCATTTGGCCTTCTGGAAGAAAATATTCTAACCTGAGAGATGCTGTCTTTGATGGGCAAGCCCTCGTAGATGTAGAAACATAAGTATCAGGCAATTTTATTTATTTTTTATTTTATTTATTTTATTTTATTTTATTTTATTTTTATTTTATTTTATTTTATTTTATTTTATTTATTTTATTTTATTTTATTTTTTTAAGATGGAGTCTCACTCTGTCTCCCAGGCTGGAGTGCAGTGTCCCAATCTCGGCTCACTACAACCTCCACCTCCCGGGTTCACGCCATTCTCCTGTCTCAGCCTCCCCAGTAGCTGGGACGACAGGCACCTACAACCACACCCGGCTAATTTTTTGTGTTTTTAGTAGAGACGGGGTTTCACCGTGTTAGCCAGGATGGTCTCGATCTCCTGACCTCGTGATCCACCCGCCTCGGCCTCCCAAAGTGCTGGGATTACAGGCGTGAGCCACCGTGCCCGGCCGGAATCAGGCAATTTTAGAATAAGGTTTCCAAGCGATGACAATCTGTGCCATACACAGAAGAGAAGGCAGAGATGGCGTATGAATCACTACAGCGCTTGAGGACACCCTCTCCACGTTGGCTGATATCACCTCACTGCCTTGAGCATCCTTTGCGTTCCCTGCGTCAAAGACGACCTACGTTCTGCCCTGAGTTTCTTCCTTGGAGACAGAAAAGACTCCATGACTGATAACTTTCCCTTGAGGAAGTCTTCCCAGCCACGGTCCTTGACTGTGTGTTTACTGTGAGGTCTGAGAGGCTATGATGAGAAGTCGATTCTCTGTGGGGGGAATGGTGGCCTTCCACTGTATGATAATTCCAGAACCACACGATGGCATGACTCATGCCCTGGGTATTTTAAGTCATGGGACTCCTTCCCATATGAGACTTTTGAAAGGGGGTATGCTTGTTACAGCATTAACAAATACTCTTGGAGCTCACTGTTACACTTCAGTGGGCTCCCAACACTGCCTTGTGATTTGATTTTAGACGGAGCTTCTGATGTTTCCAGGCTGCCCCAGAAGCTTGTGTCTGCACCTGACCTGGGTCCTCCTTCCTCTGTTTGACTCGTCAAGTTCCTTTTTTTTTTTTTTTTTTGAGACAGAGTCTCTGTTGCCCAGGCTGGACTGCAGTGGTGCGATCTTGGCTCACTGCCACCTCCACCTCCTGGGTTCAAGTGATTCTCCTGCCTCTGCCTCCCACGTAGCTGGGATGACAGGCATGCACCACCACACCCGGCTAACTTTTGTATTTTTAGTAGAGGCAGGGTTTTGCCATGTTGGCCAGGCTGGTCTCGAAACCCTGACCTCAAAGGATCTGCCAGCCTCGGCCTCCCCAAGTGCTGGGATGACAGGCTTGAGCCACCATGCCCAGCAGGTTCTAAATCCACAAAATGGCTCTGAAAAGAACAAGAAGAGACACAGACAGCACCATATAACTATGGTTCTTCATGGAGCCCTTCCTGTCAAGTGTAAGGAGCAAAGAAGTCAAGTTTGTTCAGCCTTAATCTAGACCAGAGGTAATTGTGCCCCCACCAGGGGCATTTGGCCATGTTTGGAGACACTGTTGGTTGTCATGACAGAAGGAGGCAAGTTATTGACCTCTGGGGGTTGATACCAGAGATGTTGCTAAACATTCTGCAAAGCACAAGACAGCTACACAACAAATAATCATCCCATCCTGTTATGAACGGAATGCTGTGTTCACCCCAAATTTATGGGTTGAAGATCTAATCACCAGAGTGATGATATTAGAAGGTGTGGCTTTGGGGACGTAATTAGGGTTAGATGATGTTATGATAGTTGGATCCTCTTAATAGAATTACTGCCCTTATAAGAAGAGACCAGGGTGATGTGTTTTCTCTCTCTCTGTCTCTCTCTCTCCCCCTGTATCATGTGAAGATACAATTAGAAAGTAGCCACATGCAAACCAGGAACCCAACCATACTAGCTTTCCAACCTCTGATTTCCAGTCTCCCAAATTGTGAGAAATAAATGTTGGTGGTTGAAGCCTCCCAGTCTGTGGTATTTTGTTATAGCAGCATGTGCTGACAGAGACACCGCCAATGTGAATGGTGCTGAAATGAGGAAGCCCTGAGCTAGACTCTTCTGCAGGGTCTTCAGATAGGTGCAGGGCAAAGACCAAAACTTAGACACCCTCACCTCAAAAGAAGTCAGGGGAACATAATACAACGGGGTCAGCAGCTTATGGGTAGAAACTAGAGAATTCCTGGGGCACCTCATGATTCTCTGGTGGTCCTCATTAGAGGTTTGTGGGAGAACAGAAGTATTTGTATTTAACAATGGAAGGCTGGCCCTACTCAGCAGGCAAAGATGCTATCAAACCCAGTGAATCTGAAGCTGCAGGATACATGAGCTGGGTATAAAAGTGAGGCAGGGAGGGGTATCAAAAATGTCAGCCACTGCCCCCTGTCTAGACAGAGAAGCAAAGAGAGTTGTCTGCTTCAATTCCTTTCCTGCATCTGGGCTGATAAATCTCAACTTGTTTTGTTTTTAGAGATGGATAATAAATAGTCATCATTCATCAAAATGATGGGCTTCCCCATTAGAGATTGGGTGCACCAGAGGCTGAATGTACTCATAGACCTTGGCTTGTAATGATGGTCTTAAAATGGGTCAGGGGAGGCATAGAGTCATGGGGCTGAGTCTTCGTGACGTCATCTCTTCCCTGTGAAAATGTTTGTACACTTCTCTGTATTTATTTTATTTATTTTTTGCCACTGGCCAATGTGGATTATACAGGCTTCAAAGCCACGCTTTGAGAGATGCAGGATCTCCCAGTGTACACCAATGGTAGGCATTCCATCCTGGGGTGTGTGGATTTCTGTGTTGAATGATAGTGCAATATGGTAGAGCATCTAGGCCCACTCTGTTGTATTCTATCATCTGGAGTCCCCTGGAATCCCCTTAACCCCCATTTCTGAGATTAAGCAACAAGAAAAGATGTGGAGAGAGGGACTCCTGCTGCCTTGCACCTCTAGTCATCAGAGAGTTGTTTACTGCAAGACTTCCAGTCACTTGGTGTGGGTTTCAAGAACAAATAGATCCATTTAGAGAAATAAATCATATCAGTATAATCAAACACCCAGTTTGGGTGATGAGACAATAGTTTACATAAGAGATGATTGATAGTAGCCTGAAAGCTTCCCTGATTAATAAGGATCTTCATTTGTGCTTTTCAATGAGAAAGTCTTTAAATTAATTAAAGAGGCTTTAGGAGGGGAAGGAGTGCTTGCCAGCTTTAGAACGCTTTGATTTTTCTATCCATATTCTCCATAAGACACATTATTGCAAATTTGTTTTTGTAAACACCCACTCTTTATGCCATAAATATTCAACCCTCGTTTATGCGTTTGCATCCGGCAAGTGGTAGAGGGAGCCCCGGAGGCTCTCTCTCTCCTCATTAAGGAGCTCAAGTGGAAGCAGGAGCAATTTGTCATTGTCTAAAGTGGAAAGACCCTGAAATGAGTCCTGCTTTCATGAGGAACCTGCTAGAAAGACCAGACAGGCTTTGAACAAGCACATAGGGAGGGCAGCAGGGCTGCAGCTCCTGTGTGTCCAATATAGACAGAATTCCATGTCAAATTACAGACACATCAGTTTCCCTTGTGTAATGGGATCATTGCCTTTTCTGACAGTGTTGGTGTTGACTAGGTTGACCATGGACCAGGATGGCTTCATGGATGGGGTAAGAGTTGAGGGGGTTATGGATAGATGGGGAGAGATGACATCACTAAGAATGGGTGCTTTGGGGGGATCAATATGACCAAATATACATTCAGTGAGGGGGCTACTCACCTCACCAACCTCCAATCTTCTTCCCGACTTATATTCCTTCATATCATCTGTTACCGGGGAATAAACTTTAAATTTTACCTCTCACTGTTGTTCTTCACCAACACATGAGATGGATGAGCTCAAGGATGCTCCTGTTTTGCTCAGCATGATATTTTCCTCTTGTAGATACTCCATAAATTGTACTCAATAAATGCCCAGTCAACGTTTTTGAATTATTTAATGAATGAGCAGGTAGAAATGCAAAATAGTGGCCGAGGAGGGTGACCCCGAGGTAATCCAAGGAGAAGAGGTTTCTGCAAGGTTTTCAGATGTGGTATTGTTGAAAAGGCAAGACTGGGTTGGGCCCCAGAGTGAGTAATATGCTGTGCTATGAAATTTAGGATTTATATCGAGGCCAGAAATGGCAAATATGTTTTGAGTTGTGGGTGAACTCTGAGCACTTGCCAGCTATAGTGAGGGGGGGGGGGGTTGGCAAAAGCCATGTGAGATCCCACTGGATCCAATGCGTAAAAGGATGGCTTGGGGTTAATAATGAGGGGGCTTTGGCCGGGCGCGGTGGCTCACACCTGTAATCCCAGCACTTTGGGAGGCCGAGGCGGGCAGATCACAATGTCAGGAGATCGAGGCCATGCTGGCTAACACAGTGAAACCCCGTCTCTCCTAAAAATACAAAAAAAATCAGCTGGGCATGGTGGCAGGCACCTGTAGTCCCAGCTACTCGGGAGGCTGAGGCAGGAGAATGGTGTGAACCCGGGAGGCGGAGCTTGCAGTGAGCCGAGATGGAGCCACTGCACTCCAGCCTGGGTGACAGAGCGAGACTCTGTTTCAAAAACATAAATAAATAAATAAATAAATAAATAAATAAATAAATAAATAATGGGGGGGCTTCCTCCATCTTTATTTTAGCGACATGGGGGATTTTCAGGTAAGGTGTTAGGATATGAAAGCAATGTCCTCTTCCCCTGGGGAGAGGCTAAAATAGGGAGACATGGGGAAGGAAATCCTTGGGGGAGCCCCAGGCATTAGTCCAACCAGGAGCACTAAGGGCCAGAACCAGAACATGTTACTTGGCCTGAGTGTGATTTCTGGTGTAAGAAAAACAGACCCTGAAGGTCTTTGTGACACTTTAGTTTCTCCTTCTAAAGAAATGCGTGTTTATTTTACAGATGCAAAGGGTAACCACATTAATTCCGAGGCAGTTTTCCAAAGTATTATAATGATCCCAACAAGAAAACGGCATTTCAGTTCAAATGTTACTGAGTGCCAGGGAAACGGTTAGATACCCAGGCTGTGGAACTGGGTTGGATGCAGGGCTCAGGATCCAGAGACAAGGAAGACAGCATCACAAGTCAGCCACTCATAAATGCAACGTTATAAGAGTCCCAATTTCTTTTTGAGGTTTGTTCCAATCAACAGCAATTGAAACACAACTCAGACTAAGTTAGGCAAAGAAAGAAGATTGTTGACCTAATATAACTGTGAGATCCTATGATGGAGCTGACCTCAGGATTCCCAAGGACTTAAGAAATCTCTAGATAGAGAGATAGATAGATAGATAGATAGATAGATAGATAGATAGATAGAGACATAGATAGATAGAGAAAAAATAGATATAGATAGAATAAATAGATGATAGATAAATACATAGGATAGATAGATAAATAGCTAGATGATACATATTATATATAGATATGTAGATATTTAATAGATACATAAAATAGGTAGATAGATAAATAAGATGGATAGATACATAATTGATAGATAACTAGGACAGATAGATACATGATAGATACATTGATACACAGGATAGATAAATGATAGGTAGATAGATAAGATGGATAGATACATAATAGATACATAAGATAGATAGATAGATAGATAGATAGATAGATAGATAGATAGATAGATAGAATAAGATGGATGATAGATAGATAGATAGATAGATAGATAGATAGATAGATAGATAGATAGATAGATAGATAGAAAGATAGGATAGATGATGGGTAGATGGATAGATAGATGGATAGATAGACAGGATAGATGATAGATAGATAATAGATAGATAGATGGAATAAATATCATGTAACTGCATAAACAAATGTATGGAAATAAGCAAATAATCATGACTTAAATAAGATGGAAGTTTGCTTCTCTCTGATATGATAGGAGGCCAGAACAAGGGGTCCAAGTTGCTGTACAGATTCAAGATGTCAGACATCCTCCATGTTGTGCCTCCACCATTTTAGTATGTGACTTTCTACTCATGGTTCAATATGGTGACATGGTCTCCAGCCCTCACATCTCCATTGCAGCTAGCAGCAAAAGGAGAGGGAAGAGTTCACATTCACTTTTTTAAGAAATTAAAGAGATTTTTATGGTCTTAATACATTCCTACTTACTTCCCATGAGCTCAAAGTTCATCATACAGTCACACAGAGCTGCAAGGGAGTCTAGGAAAAACAGTCTCAAAAAGTAGAGGTGGACAGCTTCTCAGGGATCCCCCAAGTTCTGGTTACTCTCTCAACTCTCTGCTTCTCTCTGTGTTCCAGACTAGATTCTCTTGGAAAAAGTCTTGGAAGATAGGATGGAAAAAAAAAATCCAGCTGCTGAGGCTATAGATTTACAGAGTCTGAGCTTCTCCCACCTTCTCTCAGTCTTTGCTGATCAAATTCAAAGGAAGGGTTAATTAGCCTGTCTTGCACCATATATCTATCTCTGGGATAATCTCTGCACCTGAGAAAGGCTGGCTTCTCAGAGCAGATGATTTTGTTGTTGTTGTTGTTGTTGTTAAACTTTAAAGGATGAATCAGATGTTACAATGACTCAGGGCTGGGCAGGCAAAGTCAGGGAACTAGGAAATTGAAGATGGAGGCAGACATTGAGGTGTTCGGTGTGAGGTGATGAAGTACAGACAGAGAGGCCACATCTTTGCATGTGTGAATTTATGAAAGGTCTCAGACACTTAGGTAAGGATCCTGAACTGTTCTCTGCAGTTGATGAGAAACCACCAACATTGTGTGACTGGTCATGTCCACATTTATGCTTATACATATTAAATAGGTCTAAATATGTTTAGACCTATTACCTTGGAACCCATGCATAGGATGGATCAGAAGCAGTGGCACTGAAGGTGGAAGCCTGGAGCCTCTGGCATGGGATGGATGGTGGTAATGGAATCTTTGAACCTAGAGCATGGAGTGGGAAGGAAGAAGTGAGAAGGCATTCAAAGTCACCAGTAAGGCTGGGCACCATGGCTCACACCTGTAATCCTAGCAGTTTGAGAGGCCAAGACAGGCAGATCACTTGAGCTCAGGAGTTCAAGACCAGCCTGGGCAACATGGTGAGACCCCACCTCTATTAAAAATAAAAAAAATAGGCAAGAGTGGTGGTGTGTGCCTGTGGTCCTAGCTACTAGGGAAGCTGAGGTGGGAGGATCACTTAAGCCCAGGTGGTGGAGGTTGCAGTGAGCTGAGATTGTGCTACTGCACTCCAGCCCAGGTGACAGAGCGAGACATTGTCTCAAACAAACAAATTAAAATAAGACACACACACACACACACACAAAACAAAAATAGAAAAACAAACAAAAAAACAACAAAAAAAAAAACAGTCACCACAGAAGCAAACTGTTGTGTCTCTTTGATGTTGAGGGAAGAATCAAAAGTGACTTCAGAGCTCTAACCTGAAAGGTTGAGTGGGAAACAAACTCCCAATAAAAGAACATAAATTATGTCTGGGGGATAAAAGAAGACAAAGTTGAGTTCAGCCTTTGCTTTATTGATTCTTCTTCTGAAGGGGGTTCTTCTAAAACAAGGAGTCACATTTAGCCTTTGCTGGTTCTTCTTCTCTTCCCAAAGGGGTTGTTCTAAATGTTGGGCTGAACTAGGGCTCAAACATAAGCTTCCTTCTCTCTCCGGGGGATCTCACTCAGCTCCAAGACTTGACACATCCACTCAAAATCCAAAATTCCTATCTCTGGATTTGACATCTTTTCTCTATTTCAGATTCAGCATGTAACTGTGTCCTCAACTTCTCAACTCAGGAAAATGATTAGGGTTTTCAAGTTAACCCATCCCAAACCATCTGGACAGCCTTCACTGGATTCACCACCACCCCTGACAAGTGTTTTGGCAGAAGATTTTGGAAACTTTGAACTCTCCTTTCTCTCATCTCCCCCATATACAATTCATTGGCAAGTCTCTTGAATGACCTCAAACATTTGTCAAAATGGATCAGATTTTCCTGCCTTTGCTTTCTTCGCCCTGATGCATGACATATGTCATCTGGATCATGGCCACATCCTCTTGATTGATCTTTTGGCTTCTGTCCTGGTTTCTGCTTTGATCCTGGAATTATTCTTAAGCAGAGAAATCTTTTTTAAATGGAGATGATTTTTAGCTTGTGGCCCTCATCCCTTGCTATTGACTAAATAGCAGTTTCCCAAAATTTGTATGTTGAAGACCTAACCCCTACTGGTCATGTCCCTCCAAAATGCACCATACTGAAGCCCTAATCCCCAATGGGATGATATTAGGAGGTGAAGTCTCTGGAGGTGATGAGGTTTAGATGAGGTCATGAGGATGGGACCTTCATGATGGGATTAGTATCCTTATAAGAAGAGCAAGAGACACAAAAGCTCTCTCTCTCTCTCTCTCTCTTTCTGTCTCTCTCTCTCTCTCTCTGAAGGCACCATCTGTGAACCAGCAAGAGAACCCCCTCCAGACAATAAATCTGCCATGCCTCGATCTCGGATTTTCCCATCTCCAGAACTGTGAGAAATCAATGGCTGTTACTTAAGCCACCCAGTCCATGATTTTTGTTATGGCAACCCAAGCTGACTAAGACATCCCTCATGCCACTCAAAACCCTCCAATAATTTCACATCAAAGTCGGAATACAATCTGACTACTTCCCTATAGCTTCTTTGTAACTCTGTCCCTGGCAACTTGCTCCAACTGGGACTCTGTGGTCCCAATAAAAGAATGTAAATTATGTCTGGGGGAGAAAACAAAACAAAGTTGAGTTCAGCCTTGGCTTTATTGATTCTTCTTCTGAAGGGGGTTCTTCTAAAACAAGGAGTCACATTTAGCCTTTGCTGGTTCTTCTTTGTTACCTCCTTGGGCGTCCCCCCAGTCATGCCAAATTCATTCTTGCTGCAGACCTCCAGCACATTATTCCTTCTGTGAGTGTCCTGTGGCCGCCATCACCAATGATCATGTTCGTATTGGCTTAAAGCAACACAAATGTATTGTCTTACAGTGTTGTAGGTTTGAAGCCCACTCTAGGTCTCACTGGCCTAAAACCAAGGTGTCAGCAAAACTTCCCTCTTGATGCAAGTTCTGGGGGAGAATCAGTTTCTTTGCCATTTCCTGCTTCTAGAGGAATGTTTCTAGAATATTCCTTGGCTCCTGGACCCTTCCTCGATCTTTGAAGCCAGTACTGCAGCATCTTCTAATCTTTCTGTGACTCTGACCTTTGCTTTTGTCCTAACAACACCTCCTCTGGCTCTGGCACTCCTGCCTGCCTCTTACAAAGATCCTGTGATGATCTTAGACCCACCTGGGTAATCCAGGGTCATTTCATCTCATGATTCTTAAACTAATCACATCTGCAAAATCTTTTTAGCCAAGACAGGTTTTTACAGATTTCTGGAATTAGGATATGGCTTTTTTTGTGAGGGGGGAGGGGGCGCTTACTCTGTCAACCACATGGGGATTAGGATGTAGACATCCTTGGGGCCATTATTCTGTCTACTACCTAGTATTAGGGCATGGGCATCTTTGGGGCCATTATTCTGTCTACCACATGGGGATTAGGATGTGGACATCTTTGGGGCCATTATTCTGTCTACCACATGGGGATTAGGACATGGACATCTTTGGGGCCATTATTCTGTCTACCACATGGGGATTAGGATGTGCAGATCTTTGGGAACATTATGCTTTTTACCACATGGGATTAGAAAGTGGACATTGTTGGGGCTATTATTGCGTCTACCAAACAGGGATTACAGAATGGACATCTTCAGGGCCATGATTCTGTCTACCACATGAGAATGATGACATAGACATCTTTGAAGCCATTATTTATTTTGTCTACCACATGGGGATTAGGAGGTGAACATCTTTGGTGTCATTATTCTGTCTGCTGCATGAGAATTAGGACATAGACGTTGTTTGGGGCCATTATTCTACCACATGAGGATGAGGACGTGGATATCTTTCACGCTATCATGCTGTCTACTACATGAAGATAAGGATGTGGGCATCTTTGGGACCATTATTCTGTCTACCACATGAGGATTAGGACGTGGACGTCTTGGAATCCATTATTCGGCCTACCCCATGGGATTAGAATGTGGACATCTTTAGGGCCATTATACTGTCTACCTCACGGGGATTAGGATGTGGACATCTTTACGGCCATTATTCTGTCTACCACATGGGGAATAGGATGTTGGTAACATCTTTAGGGCCATTATTCTGTCTCCCCCATGAGGATTAGGATATGGACATCTCTGGGGACATTATTCTGTCTACCACATGGGGAATAGGATGTTGGTAACATCTTTAGGGCCATACCTCCAAGCAGGATGGAAGCTTTAGAGGGCAGTGTCTTTGTTACTCTTTCTTATTCTAATTGTTTATTCTTATTTATTGACATGTCTCCAGCTTTCAAGGCAGACTCCCACCCATTATGTCTTCTACATACAATTAAATTTACCTAGAAAGTATTTCCTTCTTATTTAAAGCTTTTAAAAGTAAATTTCAAAATTGCTATATCACGTTACAAATTCACATGCCACCCGTGAAGAATACATTTGCAAAATAAATGATGTCTTGAGACTAAATGAATTTTCAATGAAGATTTTAGAGACTCTCTTTTTTTTTTTTTTTTTTTTTTTTTTTTTTTTTTTAGACAGAGTCTCACTCTGTCACCCTGGCTGTAGTGCAGTGGCATGATCTTGGCTCACTGCAACCTCCGCCTCCCGGGTTCAAGCAATTCTCCTGCCTCAGCCTCCCAAGTAGATGGAATTACAGGCACCTGCCACCGTGGCCGGCTAATTTTTGTATTTTTAGTAGAGACAGGATTTCACCTTCTTGGCCAGGCTGGCCTTGAACTCCTGACCTCAGGTAATCCACCCACCTCGGCCTCCCAAAGTGCTGGGATTACAGATGTGAGCCACCGTGCCCGGCCGAGACTCTTTTTAATACATGCTTTGGTTCTAATAAAATTCCCCCTTGAGCTGTTTGGACAGATAGCAGGGAAGAAATCATTTACAATTCTCTTAATAAAACCCCCATGAATAATAACCCATTTGCCCCCAAAATAGGAAAGGGAACTATTTCCCCCTGCTCTTTGAGGGAACTGAATAAATAGTAAATGAAGTTCTGTCTGTACAGGAAGCGTGGGTACTTGGCATTACATCCAGAAAAGTAAAGACACGAGTGTTTTCTTCCAAACGAACGACATGTTTAAAAACCATCATCACCACCCTCTCTGTGATTGCAGATTTTGCGTGCATTTTAATCATTGGGTGCTAGAAGCAAATTTCCATGTGAGCACTCCCTCTTTCTTCTTCTCCCGCTCCTCCTGCTCCTCCTCCTCCTTCTCTTCTCCTTCTCCTTCTCCTTCTTCTTCTTCTTCCTCTTCCTCCTCTCCCTCCTCTGCTTCTTCTCCTTCTTCTCCCTCTTCTCCCTCTTCCTCTTCTTCCTCCTCTCCTTCTCCTTCTTCCTTTTCCCCTTCCCCATCCCCTTCCACTTCCCCTTCCCCTTCCTCCTCCTTCTCCTCGTCCTGCTCTTCTTCTTCTTCTTCTTCTTCTTCTTCTTCTTCTTCTTCTTCTTCTTCTTCTTCTTCTTCTTCTTCTTCTTCTTCTCCTTCTTCTTCTTCTTCTTCTTCTCCTCCTCCTTCTCCTTCTCCTTCTCCTTCTTCTCCTTCTCCTTCTCCTTCTCCTCCTTCTCCTTCTCCTTCTTCTTCTTCTTCTTCTTCTTCTCCTTCTTCTTCTTCTTCTCCTTCTCCTTCTTCTTCTTCTTCTCCTTCTCCTCCTTCTCCTTCTCCTTCTCCTTCTCCTTCTCCTTCTCCTCCTTCTCCTTCTCCTTCTCCTCCTTCTCCTTCTTCTTCTTCTTCTTCTTCTTCTTCTTCTTCTTCTTCTTCTTCTTCTTCTTCTCCTTCTTCTCCTTCTCCTTCTCCTTCTTCTCCTTCTTCTTCTTCTCCTTCTCCTCCTTCTCCTTCTCCTCCTCCTCCTCCTCCTCCTCCTTCTTCTTCTTCTTCTTCTTCTTCTTCTTCTTCTTCTTCTCCTTCTCCTCCTCCTCCTCCTCCTCCTCCTCCTCCTTCTCCTTCTCCTTCTTCTCCTTCTCCTCCTTCTCCTTCTCCTTCTCCTTCTCCTTCTCCTTCTCCTTCTCCTCCTCCTCCTCCTCCTCCTCCTCCTCCTCCTCCTCCTCCTTCTTCTTCTTCTTCTTCTTCTTCTTCTTCTTCTTCTTCTTCTTCTTCTTCTCCATCTCCTTCTTCTTCTCCTTCTTCACTTCAAGTTATGGGATACATTTGCAGAACATGCAGGTTTGTTACATAGGTATACATGTGCCATGGTGGTTTGCTGCATCTATCAACCCATCACCTAGGTTTTAAGCCCTGCATGCTTTATGTACTTGTCCTAATGCTCTCCCTCCCCTTTCCCCCAACCCCCAGACAGGCCCTGGTGTGTTATGTTCCACTCTCTGTGTCCATGTTTTCTCACTGTTCAACTCCCTCTTATGAGTGAGAACATGCGGTGTTTGGTTTTCTGTACCTGTGTTAGTTTGCTGAAAATTATGGCTTCCAGCTTCATCCATGTCCTTGCAAAGGACATGAACACATCGTTTTTATGGCTGTATAGTATTCCATGGTGTCTATGTGCCACATTTACTTTATCCAGTCTATCACTGATGGGCATTTGGGTTGGTTCCAAGTCTTTGCTGTTGTAAATAGCAGCACGTCCTCCTGATTCAACAATGAGATCATTGTCCACTGTTCTGTTCAGGAGTATGGAAAGGTCCCAGGCTGCTAAGACAATCTCGAATTCTCTCAACACCCCACAGCTTGTCAATACTGGAGGTATTCTGGTGATTTTTTTTGGGGGGGAAGTGGCTGTTTATATATCACAAGGTTTCTTGATTACAAAAACAGTCAACTGGGCAGACACAGTGGCTCATGCCTGTAATCCCAGCACTTTGGGAGGCCAAGGTGGGTGGATCATGAGGTCAGGAGATAGAGACCAGCCTGCCCAACATGGTGAAACCCTGTCTCTACCAAAAATACAAAAATTAACCAGGGATGATGCCTGTAATCCCAATTACTTGGGAGGCTGAGGCAGGAGAATTGCTTGAACCCGGGAGGTGGAGGTTGCAGTGATCAGAGATCGCTCCAGCCTGGGTGACAGAGTGAAACTCCATCTCCAAAAAAAAAAAAAAGCAAAATAACAAAAAAACAGTCAGCTCTACAAGTATAAAACAGTCAGCTCTACGAGTGTAAGAAGGAAGGAACCACACCATGTCACAGTCACTCGGATGACCATTGGCTCTGAAGGAGGAAAAACACTCATCTCTCTACCTGCCTGCTCTCTCTCCCCATTCTTGTTACATAGATTACTTCTTTCCTCCCCAGGTACCCTGGAGGGTCAGGGACATCCCTTCTTCCTTCTATTTAAATAAAACAATATGAGAAAACTGCTTGACAGGTGGTTCCAAGCATCAGTGGGGTGAAGAAACAATATTCTTCGTGATGCGGGTAACACCAGGAAAAAAAAAAAAAATCAGTGTCTCTTGTCCATATGTTCTCATCATTTAGCTCTCACTTTTATTTTTAATTAATTAATTTTTTTTTTGAGACAGGGTCTCACTCTGTTACCCAGGCTGGACTGCAGTGGCGCGATCTCGGCTCACTGCAGACTCCGCCTCCTGGGTTCAAGCGATTCTCCTGCCTCACCCTCCAGAGTAGCTGGGATTACAGGTATCCACCACCATGCCTGGCTAACTTTTGTAATTTTAGTAGAGACGGGGTTTCATCATGTTGGTCAGGCTGGTCTAGAACTCCTGTCCTCAGGTGATGTGCCTACCTCGGCCTCCCAAAGTGCTGGGATCACAGGTGTGAGCCACTGTGCCTGGCTGGTAACTCTCTTTCATGATAGTATCTTTATTTTTAAATTTATTTATTTATTTTGAGACAGAGTCCCACTCTGCCACCCAGGATGGAGTACAGTGGCATGATCTCAGCTCACTGCAAATTTTACCACCCGGGTTCAAGTGATTATCCCGCCTCAGCGCCCCCCCGAGTGTCTGGGATTACAAGCACGCGACACCAGGCCCAGCTAATTTTTGTATTTTTAGTAGAAATGAGGTTTCATCATGTTGGCCAGCCTGGTCTCAAGCTCCTGACCTTAAGTGATCCACCCACCTTGGCCTCCCAACGTGATGGAATTACAGGTGTGAGCCACCATGCCCGTCTGGCTCCCACTTTTAATGAAAACATGTGGTATTTAGTTTTCTGTTCCTGCATTGGTTTGCTAAGCATACCATAGCTCCAGCTGTGTTCCTGCAAAGGATATGAGCTCATCCTTTTTTATGGCTGCATAGTATTCCACGCATATGTGGCACATTTTCTTTAAGGGTGCAGGTTGGGAGAAGGGAAAGGATCAGAAAAAATAACTTACTGGGTACAAAGCTTAGTACCTGGGTGACAAAATAATCTGTACAACAAACTCCTATGACATGAGTTTACCTATATAACAAACCCACACAGGTACCCCTGGACCTAAAATAAAAGTGTTTTTGTTTGTTTGTTTGTTTGTTTTTGTTGTGTTTTTTTGTTTGTTTCTTTGTTTGAGACGGAGTCTCTGCCTCTGTCACTCAGGCCAGAGTACAGTGGTGCAATCTTGGCTCACTGCAACCTCCACCTCCCAGAAAAAGAAAGCAAACATGGCATGCAGCATCAGCTTTCTAGAAGACGCTGGAGCTTCTGGTGGGTGGACCATGCTGGAGCTTCTGGTGGGTGGACCATGCTGGAGCTTCTGGTGGGTAAATCATGCTGGAGCTTCTGGTGGGTAAATCATGCTGGAGCTTCTGGTGGGTAAATCATGCTGGAGCTTCTGGTGGGTAAATCATGCTGGAGCTTCTGGTGGGTGGACCATGGTGGAGCTTCTGGTGGGTAAATTATGCTGGAGCTTCTGGTGGGTGGACCATGCTGGAGCTTCTGGTGGGTGGACCATAGTGGAGCTTCTGGGGGGTAAATTATGCTGGAGCTTCTGGTGGGTGGACCATGGTGGAGCTTCTGGTGGGTGGATCATGCTGGAGCTTCTGGTGGGTGGACCATGCTGGAGCTTCTGGTGGGTAAATCATGCTGGAGCTTCTGGTGAGTAGACCAGGGTGGAGCTTCTGGTGGGTAAATCATGCTGGAGCTTCTGGTGGGTAAATCATGCTGAAGCTTCTGGTGGGTGGACCATGCTGGAGCTTCTGGTGGGTGGACCATGCTGGGGCTTCTGGTGGCTAAATAATGTTGGAGCTTCTGGTGGGTAAATAATGCTGGAGCTTCTGGTGAGTAGACCAGGGTGGAGCTTCTGGTGGGTGGACCATGCTGGAGCTTCTGGTGGGTGAATCATGCTGGAGCTTCTGGTGGGTGGACCATGCTGGGGCCTCTGGTGGCTAAATAATGTTGGAGCTTCTGGTGGGTAAATAATGCTGGAGCTTCTGGTGGGTAAATAATGCTGGAGCTTCTGGTGGGTAAATAATGCTGGAGCTTCTGGTGAGTAGACCAGGGTGGAGCTTCTGGTGGGTGGACCATGGTGGAGCTTCTGGTGGGTGGATCATGCTGGAGCTTCTGGTGGGTGGACCATGCTGGAGCTTCTGGTGGGTAAATGATGCTGGAGCTTCTGGTGAGTAGACCAGGGTGGAGCTTCTGGTGGGTAAATCATGCTGGAGCTTCTGGTGGGTAAATCATGCTGAAGCTTCTGGTGGGTGGACCATGCTGGAGCTTCTGGTGGGTGGACCATGCTGGGGCCTCTGGTGGCTAAATAATGTTGGAGCTTCTGGTGGGTAAATAATGCTGGAGCTTCTGGTGAGTAGACCAGGGTGGAGCTTCTGGTGGGTGGACCATGGTGGAGCTTCTGGTGGGTGAACCATGCTGGAGCCTCTGGTGGGTAAATCATGCTGGAGCCTCTGGTGGGTAAATCATGCTGGAGCTTCTGGTGGGTGGACTATGGTGGAGCTTCTGGTGGGTGGATCATGCTGGAGCTTCTGGTGAGTAGACCATGGTGGGAGATTCTGGGGGTTAAATTATGCTGGAGCTTCTGGTGGGTGGACCATAGTGGAGCTTCTGATGGGTGGACCATGCTGGAGCTTCTGGTGGGTGGACCTGGTGGAGCTTCTGGGGGGTAAATTATGCTGGAGCCTCTGGTGGGTGGACCATGGTGGAGCTTCTGGGGGGTAAATTATGCTGGAGCTTCTGGTGGGTGGACTATGGTGGAGCTTCTGGTGGGTGGACCATGCTGGAGCTTCTGGTGAGTAGACCATGGTGGACCTCCTGGTGGGTAAATTATGCTGGAGCTTCTGGGGGGTGGATCATGGTGGAGCTTCTGGTGGGTAAATCATTCTGGAGCCTCTGGTGGGTGGGGTATCCACACACCTGTGGATGCCCATAGATAGTGGGGACTTCACCCCATGTTCCAGAAACCTGCAAAGAGGCAAGGAGGCCACGCGCCCCATACATTCTTTCCGGCGACTTAATACGCCCACAGCACGCTGTGTGTTTCCCCAAAAATGACATCGGCCAATTACACTTTCAAATCAAATGCCTTCCCGATGGGCGAAACTGGAAATGTGAAAACACTTTAATTCTCGGATAATGTAATGGTTTACATCTGGGGCTCTTCAGGCAGCCCACGGCTCGTTCACGTTGCTCCCTTCCAAGAAATGTTTGCAGTATGTGTCTCGTTTAATAACGATTTAAACACGGAAAATAAATGCTTTCCTCTTAGGCGTCCACCTGTCTATCACCCAGAGTCTGGGAGGACAGCCCTTCTTTTCAACAGGATTTGCCAAGTCAGTCTCCATGAATCATTGACAAAAACCCCTAACAGTTTCCTTTTTTTTTTTTTAACACTGAAGCTTTTTTTTTTAGAACAGTCCATTTGTCCCTGGAAAGCTGCATATATATTTGTATATAATAATGTTGGAATTTCATTTATTTTATTTTATTTTTTGAGACAAAATCTCAGTCTTGTCGCCCAGGGTGGAGTGCAGTGGTGTGATCTCAGCTCACTGCAACCTCCGCCTCCCGGGTTCACACCATTCTCCTGCCTCAGCCTCCCGAGTAACAGGTTTGTTACATGGGAATATTGTGTGATACTCGGGTTTGGGGTACAAGTGATCCCCTCACCCTGATACTGAGCATAGTAACCAGGAGGTTGCCCTGCCCTGCCGTGCCTTTCTTTTCTTTTCTTTTCTTTTTTGTTTTCTTTCTTTCTTCTTCTTCTTCTTTTTTTTTTTTTTGAGACAGACTCTCACTTTGTTGCCCAGGCTGGAGTGCAGTGGTGCAATCTCAGCTCACTGCAACCTCCGCCTCCAGGGTTCAAGCAATCCTCACCCCTCAGCTTCCCAAGTAGCTGGGATTACAGGTGTGCACCACCACACCTAGCTAATTTTTTTTAAAAAAATTTTTGTAAAGATGACGTCTTGCCATGTTGCTGGTCTCAAGCTCTTGGGCTCAAACCGTTCACCTGCTACAGCCTCTTAAAGTGTTGGGATTACAGGTGTGAGCCACCTCACCCGGCCAAACACACCAGACACTTTGCATTTGCTCAGTATGGCTTCGTGGCTATTTGAGGTTTTCAGCCCTAGCCTCCCTCCCTTCCTCCCTCCCTCCCTCTTTTCTGCTAGTCCCTAGTTTGTGTTGTTCCCATGTTTATATCCACGTATACCCAATGCTTAGCTCCCACTTACAAGTTGAGAACACGCAGCATTTGTTTTTCGGTAACACAATTTCTTACGTCCTTAGAGCGCATTCCATGGCAAAGCTACGTATTTCAAAGTATTTCAGTGATATAATTCACACCGATACGTCAATGACGAGATAAGTAAATAACCTAAGGCCTTTTCTTCGGTGTTCACAGTGGGAGTAATGGGCCCACCCAACCTGGCTGTAATTTTTCTCTCCCAGTTTGCCCAGCTTTTTCCAACGTGACTTGGGGCAAATTCACCTGGCTGGTCAGCTCCAGAGACACAAAACTCAAGACTCCTTCCTCTAGCCCTGTGCACAGAGACAGCTGAGGATAAGACACCACCTTTGCTTTAAGGGCACAAGACGCCCAGAAATGAACAGGTAGCATTCCGTGGGAGGAAATATCCTCAGGACTTTTGTGTGTGT